>NC_051157.2:60415784-60715784 GCF_013339745.2 Dermacentor silvarum
TACGCTAGGCGGTATCTCTTGCTGGGCGGCAGTGTACGGCAGAAAGGGGTCAGGTGTCATTCAGAAGATTCAAGCAAACCGCATTTTCCATCGATCTAAACTTTTCCTTAGTGAATCTGCATCAACAGACGAATACTCGCATGAAAACCGACCTTGTTGTGGCGTATGCAAACTGCTCCTGCCAACGCGCTCACCGGACGGCATAAAAACTCGAGAAGCGCCAACTCTGGTCGCTCACAGGTGAGGTGTTTATTGAAGTAGCACACTTGACGGCGATGAGACTCGGCGGTAAGATTCAGTCAGATTCCAAAGAAGGTGCTTCATTTTTTAGCTTGAAAAGTCCCTACGCTGTGGCACGTGAATACGCCTGGCGTCTGTGAGAATCCATAGGTTCTGCTTATCGTCTTCCGGCCATTCTGCAGCGCACACCGTGCTGAATTACGCGCCAGGTGGCAGTCACAAAGTCCGCCGGCATAACATACTGCAGCCAACCTCGACCTTAGGCGCTGCAGTCACCACGTGCAGTCACATACCGCACGCGTTTTCAGCCACCATTCAGACCACAAGCAGCAAACTTTGCCCACGCTGCGAGTGCTGCAGTGCCAGCAGGAGACATGAAGCGGTCCCTATACACGGCCATGCGTAGCGCCGTACGCCAACATCTAAAGCCTCTTTGGCGATGTTTAAGAATTGACTAACACGCAGGTTGCCGCAATATACGAGTCCACGCGCAGTTTTTCGCAATGGTCTTTCCTCTTTGTCACCACATATCATATCTCTATTTTCCCTTTTCGCTTACAATTGCCTCCCCTACAACAATTTACACACCTTCTGATTTCCGTGGTACGCCTTCGTTCGGACCCCGTATAGACCCACTTTTGAAGCTTGTCTCGTGCACATTCACGGTATGAAGACACACTTTCATCACGAACGTTCAAGTTAATGGATAAAGCAAAGGCTTCGTAAACGAGGGACTTCTAGTGAGATTTCTTAGTCGACCGCGAATGCATGACATTTGTCTACCAGATGTCAGTTGCCTTGATATGTTGCCCGTCCACTGAATATATACGCCGATGTTTTTCGACAGTTAGGGCAACGTTTTAGCTTGACGTAAGCTCAAACAAAACGAGAGAAGCGCTGGCACTGAATGCACAAAGCTCAGTATACCCAACTATATATACCGCTGCGAGCACTGCAGTACGGTATAAAGAACTGTTCGGTATATGAACGCATGAAATCATGCCAAAGTATGCATTCCTTATTACTGGTTCTCTGAAGAATCCTTGTAATAAAAGTCGGCAGAACCCACGCGCTGTGGGAATCGATGTTATGCGAAGCAGTGTGCGGGGAGCCTACCAAGTTAACAAAACGATCACGAGAGCAGCAAGAAGTAGGCGGCTGTTTCATGACCTACATGACACGCATGTCATGACATTCATGTCCTGACATGCGTGTCATGTAGGTCATGATAATTAAAAATGATAGGTCATGCCATTCATTTCATGACCTATCATTTATGTGCGAACTCATTTCTTTTGTTTTTGAGTGTTCATATTTTTTCGCTGAGTCATGGTCATTTTTGCTGAGTGATGCTTATGACTTTGACTTCTACCATCATCCTTTAGTGTTTCCTTTACTTAGTGTCCACATATGAACCCATTCCAGGAGTTTTTGTGTGTTAATCAAGACGTTCTGGCGGGCTAGTTGCTTATAGCTTTTAGACGTTTTTAAAGCTGCGCGAAAAAAAAAAACGAGGACACCCGAAAGAAACACACACGACAACACGAACGCAGTGGTGTCGTGTGTACTTCTGTCGTGTGTCCTCATTTTTTTTCGCGCAGTTGTAAAAACGTCTAAAGAGTGTTAACCATTTTTCGCTGAGTCATTTTCATTTTTGCTGAGTCATATGGTCCTGACTATGTCTTCTACCATCATCCTTTAGCGTTTCCTTCACTTAGTACACATGTCCGAAGCCATTCTAGTTACATACGAAGTTAACGAAACGACCATGAGAGCACCAAAACGTAGGCGGCTGTTTCATGGCCTACATGGCCCATATCATGATATTCATGTCATGATCTATCACTTCTGTTCGTCATACACTCTTGTCATACTATGCCAATTTTGGTACCTACCAAGTTAACGAAACGTCCATAAGAGCACCAAGACGTAAGTGGCTGTTTCATGTCCTACATGACACACATGTCAGAATATTCATGTCGTAACCTATCATTTATACAAGTACACACATATGCATTATACATATACAGTATATACCCACATGTACCCACATACACGCATATAGCCATGTATGTACATACGCATGTACATACAGAGCCACTGGTGTCCAGATCGAAAATGCTTAGGTAGCTTGTGTAGTTCTCATAGTGAATAAGAATGAAACAAGTAGACGCTGCTGAACACACACACACATATATATATATATATATATATATATATATATATATATATATATATATATATATATATATACATGCATTCATACACCCGTATATACATACACACTCATATCCATACCCACATATATACACACACGTGTACACAAACCTATATACACACTTTCTATACATACTAAACAAGAGGATTATACTTAACTAGTAAGTTAAAAATCCTGCACATACAAGTCTCTCAGTTGTTGGTTGGTTATTTGTGTGACATAAACGCCTAGATTATTATATTTATTTAGAAGCATTGGCATTGTGTATGATAGTTTTTCCCTTAAATTATTTGTTCTTGGTGTGACCACCCGCCATATTTCATGATGACGGGTAACAAAATTTTTCATTGAGTTCAAGGCTACAAAGTTCTCGTAGAAAGGAGCAGTTCAGTTTTACTTCCCGCCTAAATGCAGTTGTTAACTTGTACTGGTATAATTTTAACACATAAATTGTGTTTGCTTCCTGAAATAATTTTGTAGTATGGGAGTTGTAGGGGACATTAAAGAGCAGCCGAACAAACTTCTTTTGCAAGACAAGTAATTTATGCAAATTAACAAAGTAGCTGTACCCCATACCAATAAGCAATAATAGATGTATGAATAAAAAAAGAGAGTTATAAATAAGAAGTTTAACTTTAAACGTCAACAGCGATTTACATTTCCCCGTCATGCCAATGACTCTAGATAACTGGATTGTAAGAGCGTCAATATGTTCTTCCCAAACAATATTACTCTAAAACGTTACGCCAAGAGTTTTTATACTCTCGGCGTAACGTTTTTATGGAGTTTTTATAGAGTCATAGAGTTTTTATAGAAAAACAAATTATAGGAATGACACATTGATATCTCCTATGAGTATTTAATGTCATTTGAGTATTGCTCAACATGACTCGCAGCTTGCGAAGAACATGTCATTAGGTCCACCTAACTATAGGTAGTGTGACAGGCGGCAGTCGAATGCGAAAGCAAATATCACATGATGACTTGTGACAGTGAAGACTTTGTTCCGCATGCGGGAAACAAGATTACAACAAATAAATTTTGCGGGTACTTTCGCGTACGTTCGTATCATTACAATGCTCGACTAAAGCTTGTCTTGCGAGAAAATATCTTTATTAAATAAAGTAAAACATGCACCTGCCAAATAAAATGTTGGAATACATATCCTTGCGTTTCGGGGCCCACAGGCAAATAAAATCTCACTTTAAAGAACAATACCTCATCTTAGCCAATTACAACCACTTAACGGCATACAGAATGTGCCCTCGCCACGCAGCGTCAGTTTTGTCCGAGTAGTTTCCATACATGTATATCTTTAAAAGCCTTTCTAACGTATGCCGGAGCCCCCTGTTAATCTGATTGCTTTGCTTCTGCCACTACGCTTAGCCCCGCAGGAGATATCTTTCAATTTCTCCGAATCCATAGAGCTTGCGTGGCTTCTGGTTTGTTCGAACAGTTGTAGCCGAACTATTCGGAACTGCTGCATTTTTTGTTTACAAAACAGACAAGCAGCTATTGTGTAGGTGTGCGTATTCCCTTCTTGGCGCCTCACGAAGGCAAGCGTACAAATATGCCATGGCTTAGGGGACCAACTATTTAGCTAGACCATCCCGAATTTTATCATCCGTTACGGGACAGGCGTCACAAATCTTTAGAAGCTGCCTCTCACTCACTTGTCCCAGCGACGAGCACTCGAGTAAACGGTTCGTCAACTCGGCACCTTGGGTGGAAGCTTGGAAACTGTGGAGCAAGCGAAAGTGCCTCACGGGAAGGAGGTGACAGCCAACGTTAGGAAGTAGTGAAAGATGGGAGGGCGGTCGTCTTTTGTAGAGTCTGGGGAACCCCCTCCCCCCAACCCACTTGACTTCACTAACAAAAGTAACCTCTACATGACCCGGACCCTTCTTTCCGTTACACGAAGCAGGGTGAAAAATGCGCTTATCGGTCGTGTTGGTCCTCCGAAAAGGTACGTAGTGTGACTTCGTGCTCGGGAGCTGAAGCTGGACAAATACATTGTGTTTTTCGTTCCGCGTTCGCTGAGCTCGTTGCTCGTGGATGCCAGAAGCACGCCAGAAAGAAAACAGAGATTTTGGGCAGTAAGAAGGGGGTGAGGGGGTGAGAACGGAATGGGAAACGTATGTGAGAACGTAAAGCTGTGTTGCTTGCATTCTTTAGCAACTTCGTGGAATTCACGGAAGCTTACTTTCTTCCTTCTTTCGTTGTTGTGCCCGTCCTGTTGGTGGGCATAGCCAACAGGGAAGGCACGTGGCATCCCTGACGCAGTGGACTTTGCTGCGAGCCGTGCAAAATTGGCAACCAACACGACTTTCATTGAGGCACAAAACTTGCAGTTGGGTGCAACGAACTTTCGAGCGCTCGCAATGAGCGCCGTTATAGAGGCGGGTGTGCGTGATCATCGAGTGTTGGCAAACACCTCCACCGTGTCTCATTAATGGCACCGCGTCTTCGTGTTTCCGACCGATTGAGTCATTGTGTCCAGGAAAACGTGAAACGCCTTCCACGGCTTTTGACCGAAACATCACGTTCTCACATTTCTCCGTGTACGTATTCCCGTGGCGCTTAATGTCTGTTCTCAGCTACTGTCGTGCACCTATTGCGAAAAGCCTATTAACGGGACGCCGCTCATTTCAAGGTACAAATTACTTTATTGCCGGCGTAAACGTACCGGCCTGCAGGCAAGACTGCGGTGAAGCAGTTCGCCTTCAGCTGGGGCCCGAGTCAGCGGTGTGCTTGCGCATAGCAGGTTGGTCCTCCCCATGAGTCGTATTCAATGGAAATGTGTGCTGTCATTCGCAGGCTAAAATGCAGATACTGTTTAGGCAGGGTCGTCACAATATTTGACAGCAAGACAAAATGTTTTCCTGTTACGACATCTACATATTTATGTTCAATAAGGCTTCGACTGGGGCTAGTTGGCATGACATCGTTCTGTTTTACTGCGCTATACTGTTGCACCAAGGACAAAATAAAGGAAACTGAGGGTGTGCCCTCAAAGATCCCTTCTTGGACCTCTTGATTTTTAATTTAAATCGATAATCTTTCCAATTGTCTTTCTAACGCCGAGCATTATTTATACGCACATGATACCACATTTTAACTCTGGCCTCAACAACGTATGCAACTGGCGTCGCCACAATCGCCTCACACTTCATCCTTCTAAAAAAACAATAAACATTTCCTATTCCAGTCGACGAATTACTAATTTAACCCTGTAATCCCCCCCCCCTTGAATAATTTTATTGCAACAGTCGATGAATGCTAATTTGTGGTAGTATTATTAGATTCTAACCTCAATCACGTAGCGTACATTAAACGAAAGTTGATGTGTCATAAGGGCACGACAATATTTACCACGAAAATATTTTACCATGTCAATCTTTCTTGAATTATACTTCACCTTCATTCATAGCCATCTTAATTACTTCCTCTCATCATCGGGAAACACCTATCCAACTCACCTGACACCGCTGCAATACATGCAGAACCAAGCTATTAGAGCACTAACATTCAATACACATCGTTCTAATTTTTCACATCTACTTCAAAGCTACAGCGTGCTCTCTATGCAAAAATTAGTGCAGTTTAATCTCGCAATTTTGTTTTTCAAATCTATAAATCAATTTATCTCAAGCAATATTTTATTCAGTGATCTTCGCATAAATACTAACCAAATTTGCCTCTGATGGGAGTTTTTGTCGCCCTAAATAGACTGGAACTATGTAAGACATACCGCTTACTTTACTGCATTATTATTACAGCGAAGTTGTTAAGGGCTAGTTCCCCAGGATCGTCTCCGCGTGTAGAAAAAAACTATCATCATCAGCATTGGCTCGAGCGTCGTCGTCTTCTTCCGCAGCTGGCTCGTTGGCGCCCCTCGGTTTGCGCTTGTCCGTTGGATGCCGTGCCGAGCACGCGTTCGTGCCATTGCTGCCGCGTTCGTCGTCATCGTCTGCTTCCACAGCTGGCTGCGTTGCCGCTAATCACTCCGGCGCAATATTTCACTTCTCTTCTGTCGTCGTAATGGGGAGGCCGTGTTTACGGGCGTATTAGCCATTGCTTAAGGGAGTATGAGCCATTCATGAGGAACTGACTACGTGCCCTATACGCGCTCGAGCAATGCCGCCGCGAACGCGCTCGGGAAAGGGCACGTCGTCGACGTTGCGATTCTAGCGTGAGGGTTTCCGAAGCCCTGGCGGAACGTCAGCGAAGAGCCACAGACCCCGAGTTGAGGGAGCGCAATGTTGAGGCCAAACGTCTGTGAAAAGCCGCCGACCCCGAGTTGCGGGATCGCGATGTTGAGGCCAAACGTCAGCGTCGTCTTGCCCTCCACGAACCGGACAACGGCGGTACACGCCTCGGCAACACTAGCGCCAACTTCACCGGTGCGACGGCCAGGTTTTAACGCTAGTTTCTCAACCGGAACGTTCATGATACACGTGGTCGGTTGGGTGATGCCCAACGACGATACGCCCATTCTTACCGTGGGGTCAATATTCACTACAGTATAGACCCACTATAGTCACAGCTTCGCTGGCTTCCATCTTCAGAGTAGTAGAAGGGCTTTGAATTTGTTGTACAATCGCCTCCCATCACACATGAAGCATTTTCGCTCACTAGTAATTTTCAAAAAGGAGTTGCTATTATTTCCTTTCAATACCTAATACTATAATCCTTACCACGTATTTGTGGTTTTATATTGCAATAGCTTTTTTTTATTTACCTGTGTTTTCTTTTTTTCTAAATATTTGAGTCGCCACATTTTCAAGCGTACATGCTGTTGTGCTCCACATTTATCGCGTATGTAACTTCCTGACAGGAGGTTCCCACACAGCCTTGTGCTCTGGGACCCCGCTCTTTAAGTTTATCGATGTATTTTTTCTACTTAAGTAATACAAACGCTGATTTATTGATTGACTGATTGATTGTTTGATTGATTGGACTCGCAGTTAAAGCTCGCACCCTTTCGATTATAATTATACGTGCTAATAATATCGCCCACTTTTTGTAGACCATCTTGCACACGGATGATCAATAAATAGTCATTATCGAATCTAAAAACCTTTACTGCCGCTGCGGTCAAGATATTCTCAAGGCTCTGGTCAAGCTTTCCGAGTAACATTTCGCTGAGAGAGGGCGCAACTAGTGAGCTAGTGCAGACACCCTGCCCCTGTATCAACGTATGTGCATCCCAAACAACAAATGTTGAGTGTATATAAAGCAAGAATAGCTCAAGAAATAACTTAAACGGCACACCACGCTCACTTACAAACCTTGCCATTATTTTAAGTAATGCACTCCACGATGATCGTCAGCAATTGACCCTGTGGAAGGGAATATTGTGTCTGTGATGTCGACGCTGAGCGCGGTGCAACATTAAAGCTCTCCTGCGCGTAAGAAGCAGAATACTTCTGCCGAATTCTTCACTTTGAAAGGATCTTCCATAACTCTGTGAGGTGCCTCTGTAAATAGCCTGAAAGTGCATGCTGTCAAAAACTACTTTCGGAAACAATGGTGCGAAATGGCTGCGCGGGTTTATGGGTTTTTATAGTGAAATGTGCATCTAAGCAAAGCATCTGAGCCTTGTCTACGCGCCTTGACAACCACTCAAGATTAAAGTCCGGCAACAGCTTCTTTGTTTCTCCTATTTTCATGGGCCCTTGCAGGAAATCAAGGATCTGCTTTGAAATAAGAACCGAATAACCCATGAACTAGTCGAGCATAGTATATGCGTTAAGATTCTGCCTCGAGTATCAGTCAAACGTATATCACCTTGCACAAAAAAGAATTTATTAGTGGGATGCTTAGCTATAATGCATTGCAAATCTGGTACGCACCACGTGCCTTCGCATGTGTGTATATGATTATGTTAGTGTAATAAAGCAGTTAAATGTGAATCAGTGCCCGTACTGTCTGAGTATTTGTCCTTCGTCCATTTCGCGCTGTTTGATTCCGAAGAATGCATGTTGTATAGTTTGAGGACTACTGGCCTGTGCGAGCGCCTCTGACTGCATGACGTTGTCCATGCAGTCACAGTGTATTTCACTTCCTGCCCCCATCATTGTTCTATTCCCCTGTTCTGCTCCCTAACCACAGGGTAGCCAACCAGACACTTTTCTGACTAACATCTCCGCCTCCTTTCTTTATCCTCTCTGTGTGTGCAGTTAGCTCATTCTTGACGTATATTTTTCTTTAACAGAGAGCAACATCTTCAGGCACAAAAAATAATAAATACATAAGACACACCGGCGCATGCTATACCTGCTGGAGTCGTCATTGTGCGACAACACAAGTCGAGCGAGAAGTGTCAGCGAAACTTGGGTGCCTCGATGCCAGCGCGAGCGTGGCATCGAAGAACCCCAGGTGAAACCACCCTACCTCGGCCACTTGTGTGGGGCGCCGAAAGGCGCGGCTCTTACGGGCCTCTCTCTCCCGCCCACTGAGGCTCTGAACCATACCATCCCCCCCCCGCTACCCTCCACAAACTTGTTCGAGATGGTCAGACAGCGTCTTTCTTTTTTTCCTTTCGATCGTCGCTCATGACCTATATGCACTCACCCGGCAATTCCAGCAAGCGCGTGGACGCGTGTTTGCATCTGCTTGCGTGCACCAATGCATTGACTGACGTTTGTTATGTGTTTGAGCACTTGGACACGTTCTTCCTTAAATGCCTTTACTTTTCTTTGTTTAACGATTTGGTTTGTGCTTCGGAGGGCCGAGTGACTCGTTGCGATCGCGGCCCATGCTCTGAGCATCCTCTACCTGTTTCCACCCAATAAGTGCCCCTCGATGCCCCCTCGAGAAGTTCTCGGCGCGGCTCGCGTCTTTTTTGCCCTTCGAGCTCAAGGTCGCGTCGTGGCGAGTGATGAAGGTTGAGTGGGCGGTGTTTTCGTAAGTCGCATGCTACTGTTTGCATTTTTTTTTTTTTTTGCAGGGACGCGTTTCAAAAGAAACGCGAGATGAAGCGGCCTATATCAGTCACTTTCGTGCAACCTGCACGCGCATAACGCTACTTTTGTTAATGGAGATAAAATAAGACGAAGAGGAGCTCTTTGGGAGGCTTTGTCCACGGCATGTAAAGGAAAAATGAGAACCAAGAAATAATCGAAGTGCCGATTGGCATGTTGTTTCCAAGTGGGAAATGTACAAGCGCATTTCATGACACGCGGTGATTTTAGGATATAGCGGCACGAAACCGTTCTGCCCAAGTCCAGCGATCCCCAATCATTGTCTTCGTGAGCTTGAGTCGATTTTGTGCTTATCTGGCTACGTAGACAACATCGGTGATCGGAGTGTGCTTCTTATGATAAACTTTCTCAAGGCTAAAATTTTGCGCAGAAACTGTAAAAGCAGTCCCATAAAACTTTCTAAAAAAAAAGAAGGTAGTTGCATTGTCTCCCTAGAGAGATTTTTCGTCAACCAGGCAATACTACTCGAATTGAAAAAAAGAAGAAAGGAAAAGAAAACAAAGGGAGAAATTTAGAAAGCTTTCACCAGAGTCGATCTTTTAATAGGTCTCGCGATTGATAACACGTGCACTGTAAACATCCGGTGGTATCGTGATGGAGAAAGTTCGCGTGACCATCTAACTTGAAATTATTTTTTTAGAGAAGCTAGTACCCGTTCAGCGCTGAATTACTCATAAAGTATTCTAAAAACGTCACTAGAAGGAACTCTGGTGCGTGTTTCTATAAGTTGGAAGTATGGTGGCTCAGCCCACCTGTTAGTGATGGGCAGGGAATGGATTTGTCTAAACCTCGTCTTTCTGATTTCAAACGGTGTGGTAACTTGGTACTAGTGGGTCATCTCCAGCAAAATATCGCTTCATAAATGAAACAATTCGAAATGACTACGCATGTGCGCAGAGACTAATTGCATATATATATATTAAAGTATGCATAGTCTTCTAGGCACAGCAATGCAATTAGTCTCTGCGCACATGCGTAGTCATTTCGAATTGTTTCATTTATGAAGCGATATTTTCCTGGAGGTGACCCATATATATATATATATATATAAGCCGTAATATATAACGTCACAAGAGAGCTTGAAGCCACAAGCACCAAGATCAGCCAAATCCATGCATACACTGACCATACATTTTACAGTAGCGGAATGATCGAAACACCAGAGTCTAGTAAACTTTGTAGGAAGCTCTGTAGAATTAACCTCCCCCAAAGGCCGTCGACTTAAGCTAAGAGAACTAAAAAGACGTCACTGGGTCGCTCTAAGGCAGGCGAGCATGTATGCTCGAAATAGAGCGTATGTACGCATTTGGCTTCCGAGCAGTGTGTGTGGTATTGCTGTCTATTGCGCGCAGGAGACGTTGGCATATTGGGCGATGCCGGCTACTCCTTGCCGCTTAGCAAAACGATGCATAGCAAATAGATGCCGGTAAGAGAAGTAATAAAACAAAACTTAACTAAAAGTCGCGGTGCACTAACGAATAGTTCACGGGAGTCCAGGCCCAGTTAAGGCGGCCTTTGTGGAAAGTTTACACTGCATCTGTGAAATTAAGTCAGGAATAGTGCATGCCGAACATGCGACATTTCTCTTGTAGTTACCCGCAATTTGCGAGACAAGTATTTTTTATTTTTTTTTTTTTGAAGTGCGGACTGGAACGCTTTTGCAGTTCTGGCTTTGGTCCCGACTGCAATCTTATTTCCCCGTGAAAGCAACGTTCGATCCTGATGAATTAATTTCTCTCCTAGTTTATTTTATTTCTCTTTTTCAAGAGCGTGATTAAAACAGTGCAACAAGACCTGTTCGCTATCTTTTTTCAGGCACGTGCTTTCCGGGGAATATCTTTTTCCGTCCCACGCAAATGCCGCCTGCCATGCATCGGATTGGTCAATCGACGAGGTGGTCATCTCATTTTCACGCTGATCGCTGTCGGGAGGTGAGTGCGCCTGAATGGCGACCATTGAAGACAGACATGGAGGTTAAAGAAGTTGTGCGAATACGGATTTTATGACCAGTTTGAGTATGTGCGTGCCAACATATGTATTTGCCGTTTGTATGTTTGTCTGCTCAGTGTGTACACCACATCTTTGACCCAACATCTGGAATAGCATGCCATGCCGTCAGCCAAGCAAACGTCTCCAGCTCTTTTTGAGCACAGTATCTCTCTCTTTGTGATCTTCCTTACGGGTCCTGTGTCTAAGCTATACAGCAGGACACACTCTCGGATCAGCCTATTCGGTATAGACAACATATTACGTACGCAGTGCCTATAGACGCCGTCTTTGTTCTACTGTTTCGATAGACTAGTTGACAGATAGGGAATATTAAATGGCATTTTA
Source organism: Dermacentor silvarum (assembly GCF_013339745.2). NCBI lineage: Eukaryota > Metazoa > Arthropoda > Arachnida > Ixodida > Ixodidae > Dermacentor > Dermacentor silvarum. Next base: position 60,427,563 of record NC_051157.2, read on the forward strand.
CTGATCGGGTCCCTGCCCGCCGCGGTGGCTTACTGGCTATGGTGTTGAGCTTAGTGCTAAGCACGAGGTCGCGGAATCAAATCCCGGCCGCGGCGGCCGCATTTCGATGGGGGCGAAATGCCCGTGTCCCGTGCATTTAGGGAAATTTAAAGATCCCCTGGTGATCAAAATTAAATCTAAGTGCCCCACTACCGCGTGCCTCATAAGGAAATCGTGATTTTGGCGCGCAAAACCCCAGAATTCAATTCAATGATCGGCTTCCTTGTAGCTTTTCTGGGTGCGCAGAGTATACGCTTGTCGCTCAGTGTTGAGAAACAACAGCCAGCATCATGACCATACATTTTCGGGCCGAAGCACAGTCCGCCAGATTAAACAGCGATCTAATTGGCAAGCTCTTAATCGCATGGCATGCGTAGTATTTCGAGCATCTAGGACCAAGCGGCCAAGGTTATGTTGTAAGTTGGCGTAAGACCGTGACGTCAACTCATTATATGTGCCCGTGTTTCATTTAATTCACGTAATGACGTATGCATACCAGTTACTACACGCTGTAGTTATCGTGTTTCATTGTTGTTTCCAGCCAATTGCACACGAGCAATGTATTCAGCACTCACTTCGTTACGCGAAATCGCGCACTGCCCCAACATGAAGTGGCTGTGATAGCGGTAGCTCACATGGATGCTAATGAATCCTTCTCTTCGGGCGCGAGAGATTTGCCGAATAATACGGTTTCCCGTTCCGCTTACTTCCGTCGTGTAATGACTCGCCGTGCCCACGGTGGCTGCGTTGTTCGAAAGTGCCGCCAAGCACCCGTCCTTGGGCGGTTGGTTGGGAAACGCTGCAACAAGGTGGAGCCGATAGAGCGGCATTGACATCAGACGACATGGCTTCGCCATGCCGTCCCATTGTGTCAGCTGCGTCTATTGTGTCTCTGAGAGACGCGCTGCTTACGACGGGCGCTGCAACTTCCTCCAGTTTCTCTCATTTGTCTCCGAGGTCGCGCTTTTCTCCCCATATATTGTTTCGTTAGACAGTGTGCTTGTTGGTCTTTGAAGAGGACCCATGCTGACATCCCTGGATCGATTTATAACAGGGTTATAGTGGCTCCAAGTCGCTTCCCCGCATTGTTTGATTCAGCTGAGCTATTGAAGAGAAAACATTAGGTACGAGTAGAAAGGTATTTAGGGTCATAACCCAAATGTCAACAACAATACGCGCTAGCTCATATAGGAAAAGATTCTGAAAATCAACCCCTGTGAGAAAAAAAAGTTGTCGCAGTTTCACCTGAAAGGTGAAGCATCAATTGCGATAGCAAATTTGTAGAGAGCTATACGGAGTAATGATATTAGCTTTATCAGCTGTATAAACTTGGACATGCAGCAGCACCGGCAACACGCGGAACTGTTGTCGACGCCGTCGGCGTTTTGCCCGCGTTCGATCAAAATGCGTGCGGCGTTGGTGACTGTTGCCGGAGCCTCTGATATAAATAGGCACTTGGTGCCGCAGCTAAACGTCGCCTCCCTTCCCTCTCCCTCCAACCCAATCCCCCACTGCCTCTCGCGCGTCGGAAGAAGGCGCGTTTGCTCTACATATATGGTGATTGTAAAGGAGGAAAGAGACGCCTACTTCTGCAGCCCTTAAGGGAGCACAGCGCAGAACGCGCGTTTGTTCTCCGCCGTGCGTTCACTCCCCGTGAAAGCGCGCGCCCCTCGCGCCCTTTCATTCGCACATACAGCGTTCGGCGCGCGGCGACGATTTCATCTCCATTGACGTCATACGGAACCTCACGGCGACGGCGACGGCGACGGCAGAAATCTGCTTTTGAGTGTCCATATAATTGCTATCGCAATAAAAATGCCAGGCCTGCGCGGCACATGCAGCACAGCCGCAGCTTAAGCTAGACGAGCGTTTCGACAGTACTACCTAGTAATTTGAGTGAATGCGTCAAGAACGCGCTTGGGACGCCGTCGCGCGTGCAAGCCGACGCGTTCCATCGCCGATGGCTAGCGACGTTCGGCCCAGCCAAGCGGCCGACAATGCAACTACGGCTGTCACATTCGCTGCCATTGCAACGCGCCCGACGCGGCCTGCTTGGAACGCCGTCGCGCGTGCAAGCCGGTGCGTGCAAGCCGACGTTTTCCATCGCCGATGGCAAGCGCCGTTATAGTACATTTTCCCGCTCTCGCATAGCAAGCGCTTGTGTGACTCAGTGTTGTGTAATTGTGCTGTTCAATGTGGCAATAAAAAAAAGAAGCTTGCGTGGCTCAGTGGTAGAGTGTCCGCCTCCCACGCAGCGGGCCTCGGTTCGATCCCGGCGGAGAGCGGGTACTTTTTTTCGCATGTGATAGCGGCTACGGGGCGGCGGCGGCGTCATCGCGACCCGAAACGGCTTTTGGAATGAACCCATAACAGCTTACACTGTAAAAAACACATATGTTCTTCTTTTAGTTCTCCGAGTAAGCGCTCTGTCATAGAGGCGCCGATTTCATTTGCTTAGCTTTGTTCGCTATATAATATTACGATAAATGATGCTCACTCCGCAGGGTGCGTGCTCAAATTGAAGCGGGTCACCTAAACGAGTAGAAATATACAAGGACCAAGGAGCTTTTATGGAAACCTGAACCAACCTGCTTGAATGGAGTGTAACAATAATAAGCCCCAAGCACGGTGCCGCAAAATCTCTACGAAGGATTCAACAGCTGCCATGACTTCAAGTTGTAGTTTCATGCGAAACAATAAAGATATCAAACAAATGCGGAAGACGACGTGGTTTAAAAGACGCAAGCGAAACTTTACTATAACATTACTCAAGAATGGCTTCAAAGTTGTTCTGTCAGCAAGGGGCGCGTCACTAGTTTTATATATCGCATAATTTTACTGCAAATTCATGCCTACCTCGTGCGAGTTCCCAGTGTATAACGCTTATCCTCATCCTTGGCTGTTAATCCCAAACAGGAATGAGAGTTGCGTAAAAAAAAAAGGGGGGGGGGGGATGTGAATCTGAAGTAAAACGGCCAACGTTAGCCTTTTCAGTGTGGTCGAAGTCATTCAGTCATCCACACTTCGGTCTGGAGCAATAGATCGGTGCGCTGCGATACAAATGAATCGATATCTGCGCGCTGCTCACTGGTTTGGGAGACAATGCTCATGACCAGCGGAAGTCAGAGGATGCCCAGGCTGCCCAGTATTCAGTCCAGTACTTTGAAACTATAGTGGCGGCTATCTTATTACTCTTTACTTTATTTGGTATGAACCCAGAAGTAAGACAACTGCGCATTCATCATCTTACGTCACTGAACGTCAGGAACAGCGCTCATGACTGCTGCAAGACGGTTTCATGCTCGCGATAACAGCAGCGAGCGGGCCGCCCCCAAGAAACTTCCGGTCACGTGCCTTATCAGTCTTCTATGTTTTAACGCATGGTTGCTTCTTTGCCAGTTACACTTCGCAGCTACGTCAGAGGGCAAAACCGGAAGCCGTGCAGGGCCTATGTTTGTAAGCAGTGAAAGGGTCTATAGCCAACTACGTTGCGCTGCTAAGCACGAAATTGCGGGTTTTATTCCCGGACGGGGCGGCTACATTTCGATGTAGGCGAAATCGACAAACGCTCCTGTACTTAGATTTAGGTGCACTTTGCTGAACCCGAGGTGACCAAATTAAACCGGAGTCCCCCACTACGGCGTGCCGCATAATCCCATCGTAGTTTTGGCACGTAATACCACAGATTTTAGGCTCTCAAGCGTTGTCACAAATACAACACGGCAGGCAAATTCGGTAAACCTATAGACTATGCCTCGCATATAAATGTTTTTTTTTTTTTGCACCGTTTTTGCGTGGTAACACGTCTTTTTCCCTAAGACATTCTTTACTGTCGCAGGGCCTTTTTCATCGAGCAAAGTACGTCAGCTAAATAAAAAAAATACAAAAAGATGCCTTAAATAAAGAGCGCTGCTTCAGGGCAGGCTTTTTCGAGGTCAGCACATCTTCAGAACAAGGTTCAAGAACAAAAAAAAAACTTTTCGGCTATATGCTTATATTACCTGCGGCGACAGAACAATGAGTGATTAGCGTCGACAACAAGTGGATAAGCATAATTTTTATTATTATTTTTTTGCACACGTCCCGGGGTAAGGAATCACCCAGCAAGAAGTGAGTGTCTTCGCTCGCTTTCGCAACGGAATAGAAAAAAAAAAGCCCTCAATTCGTTTGAACGCACACCCGGAGAGAAGATTGCAGACAGCCGGTTGTCAACGCCAAAAGGAAATGCAACAATGACTGATGAAAACGTGTGTATTCATCAAAAGCACAACAGTACAACAAACGTCTATGTACAGTAGTTGGCTGTCAGGTGATAAAACAAGAGACATGATGAAATCGCAGACACGCCACGCACATTTGCTGAAAAACGCATGACCTCGACATACAAAGGACACTACTGCAAGAGCCGCGATATCACAGCTTCTGTGGCAACTGCAGTGCCATACTTTGCCATGAATGAAAACGCATTGCAGCGAACTAAAAATGTTTTACGACGAACGTGAAATGAAAATGAGCGTGCAATATGAATAAATGGAAAACAAGAACATAAACATGAAGCATCGATTTAAGCTAAGGTTGCACGTTGAGCTTGTTTGTGCGTCATTAAATGCCATTCACGTAGTGCATCTAAGACGGGACGAAAAGAGACGGATATCGCTGTGTGTGCGTGTATCCTTTTCGTCCCGTCTTAGGTGAGCTACGCAAATGGCATTTAATATTACTTTCACTCCATGCGTGATGATTTTGTTGATCTCTAATTGCCCGGCAGAGAATCCATGGAATACCTAACAGGCACACGACCACCATGAACCGTGTGGTAATACACATAACTACGAAGAGCGACGGTACGTTGTGCGACAGTGCGCCTTACGTCGGTCCAGAACTGCAACCTTCGCACGTCCGTCGCTGTAGGTCCAATTCTTTGCGCCACACTGGATAAACAGAAGAGCGCGCCACGTCTTAACAAACCCACTGGAAAATAAATAGACGCTTCCGGTTAGCTGGTCGACACCACAATGATAACTATTCAGTCCAGCAAGGCGCGCGCTGTCAGTCCCGACGACGCCGAGCACATGCTCGGCGACGTCGCTTGCACGCGCCCCGAACATTTCACTGCCCACTTTTTTTTTTTTCTGCACTCTAGTGGGTGCGTATCTTGGCTTCCCTCTTCTTGAGTCCAACGCCGTTAGAGTAGCCGTTTACGTGAGCGTTGCCGTTCGCGGCGCTACCGTTGGCCGAGACCGTATTTCCATTCGTCGTTGGCTGCTCGCCTTTCTTCGCCGGCACGGTGGCCCGCGAAGTGGCCTCGTAGTTGCCGCAGAAGAAGTGCACCTGGCCTCTCCTGGTTCTCACGTAGGTGTGAATGTAAAAGTTGATGAAGAGCACGAGGAAGAAGCAGCATTGGGAGGCGGCAAGGTAGGTGAGTAAGCGCGGATACCCACAGTCCTTGAACAGGGGCACGCAGACGAACCCGATGAAGACGGCGAACTGGACGATCTGCATGGTGGTGATGTACTTCTTCCACCACAGGTACTTCTGCACGGAGGGTCCCAGGGCGGCTAAGAAGTAGTAAGTGTACATAACAATGTGGATGAACGAGTTGATACAGACGCCCATGATGCCCTGGCCGTCGGCGCCGAACGTGATGAAGAGCCAGCCGTTCCAGACGACCAGGCTGTGGTGGACGACGTGCAGGAACGAAATGTGGCTATACTTCTTGCGCAAAAGGAAGAAGATCGTGTCGGCGAAGTCCAGGATGCGCACCATAAAGTACCACCAGCAGTACGACACGATGGTGAGTGACCCGGGGTCTTGGAAGTCGATGCCCTGACACAGCCAGCTGTAACCGCCGCCTAAGTACGAGTGCGACAGGAACTTGTAGAAGAAGAACACGTTGAGCATCACCATGCAGGCGTTGTAGGCCATGATGATGCGCTTGAGGTCGTAGGCCTTACGGTCCTCCATGTACCGGGGCCCCCACACCTTGACCACGTACAGGTAACCTGCGATCAGGGTCAGCACCATCGTCGGGTTTCCGATCAACGGGAAGTCCTTAGTGCGGGGGTCGGCGTGCGACTTGAGTTGTTCCACCAGGTCCATGACAAAGCTGGCCATTGTGGAACTAGAAAAAAAAAAGAAAACGCATGTTCTACGTTAGCGCTTCAGTAACCAAGCACTCCAATTCAGAGCCCGGTTTGCCTCGCCAAGGTCATTTTTGATGAACATCAGGCAATAAAATACGAAAAATATGCTCGAAGGCTGCGATGGAGCCATTCAGAAGTAAAGGTCAAACATTCACTACATCAAACCAGACTTAGGAAAGCGGCACTTTGCAAACCGAAAAAATCGCGATATAGACTTATTATTCTTCGCTCACATATAGACAGATAGAAACGCTAACTGAACCTCTCGGGGTGAAAGGCCACCCAACTACACGCAATACCAAAGGTTGCAATGGATTGCAGCAAACAGAACGCCCCGGCTATAGTGCTTAAGTACTTGGTGGCTGTTCTGCGCAGAACAGTCACAAGTGTTCCACTTTTATGTACCGAGGCCTAAATTACATTCCACAGCTGCAGTTTGCCGCGAAATAAGAATCGAACCTTCAAGCACAATTGCGGGTGAAAACGCCGACGACGCGCAAGCAATGACTGAATTGCATGGCCGCGCTGCGTGCTCGCCTCGGGGCGAGAGCCGACTGCGCCCTCTGCTGTCGATTTGATTACTGGATTCTGCAATGGAAGTCCCGATTCCAGATAGCACCGTAACGCCAGTGACTTTGCACTGCATGTGCTTGCTCGAGTAGGCAAGCTTGGCTTCAGGGATGAATGTGACACGCCAATCTGTTTTTGTTCACTCGTGTCCTCTAATCTTGACCCGTCTTTTCGCACTGTCCCTCAGTATTCACTCAGATATGTACCAACAAGTTTAGTTTACAACCAATCTGTCGCTGTTATCTTGCTGTGCGTGCCCTTTACGAACTTGGCTCGGTTCGTAAGCTTGAAAAGGCGAATTCACTAAAAATCCTCATTATTTTTTTTATTATAACCATTGGGGTAGTTGTTTATACGACGACGCGTGTCAATGGCACAGAAAGCCACGAAAGCGCTATTGCACTACCTCAAGTCGACAGGTCTTGGTGACCATTTCTAGACTCGGTGCGCACCTTCAAATGTGCGCGAAACTGATCTCTCTCTCTCTCTCTCTCTCTCTAACACACACACACACACACATACTTTTCATCCCAATATCCCCTTCCCTCAGTGCAGGGTAGCTAACCAGACGTGCGTCTGGCTAACCTCTCTGGCTTTCCCCTCTTCTGTTTCTCTATGTCTCTCTATTTGGAGGCATTTAGTATTTAATGCACCAACATTTTTTTAAATCTAGAAAATCTCATCTAATTCGAGATATTCATAATCGCATTTCAACGCTGAATTCAGACAATATCGAAACCGAGAGCGGCCACGAGGGCAGGAAATCAGCCCCGTTACACGTCAGACAGAAACGTCTCGTGACGAGAAGAACCACGAAGTCCGAATTACTGCGCTCGCCGCAGACATTAATACGGCACATTCTGCCTGGCTAGCATCTGGCCCAACGTGTCGTATCAGTATTTGCCGCGACGTGCCATTATTCAAACTTCGTAACCTACTTCGTCATGGGGCGTTTCTGTCTCCCGTAATAGCGGGGTGTCTGTCCATGGTGCGCTCGGTGTTCATATTTCCATGGTTGAGCACTGAAATTCGTTGAATACCTCGAATTAGGAGGGATTTTTAAGATTTAAAAAACAAATGTGTGGGTGCATTAAAATTTGACTGTCTCCAAATTTGCAGCAACTGCCATCAAGGTTCTGAAAAAAAGTGCATTAACAATTTTTTTGTGAATTAGTCTTCTGAACCTTACGTTATTAGCGGCAAAGTATGACCGCCTTGACTTACAATTCCTGAGCGTAATGAACGCTGCGCTCACTACGCTTACAGATGTTTTAATAATAATAATAATAATAATAATAATAATAATAATAATAATAATAATAATAATAATAATAATAATAATAACCTCGCACAACATGATGAGGGGGATTGCATCGTTTTTCTCGTATCCGAGACATGATTGGGGCTAACTTCGCGAACACTTAGGCAGCGAGCTGAACTTGGTGATTAACACTCTTACGAGAAATGCCTTAATGACGCAACAAACATTCCAGAGGCTTCATGATGTGGCGTGTGGAGGCCAGCCGTGGTTATTGTTCATAATTGGCACAAGTGCCTTCGACAATTTATTCTTTGGTGAAATGTTATGGATCAGTTGCCAAAGTCCTGGAAATGCTACAGCGCTACTAATCGAGCATTCAGCTAGAGCCCCAGCTCGACGGAAGACCCAAGTATTACAGAAATTGCGCGGTAATTATGTGCCCAATGGCTTCACGGCGACGATTAACTTCCGTGCTCAGAGCGAAGCTTGCTTTTTCGGGAGGAAATGAAATTGCGTTTTAACTGTATCGGTGTTTCACGTTTAATTCTTTAAAGATGACCGTGCTGACATGCACGTGGAGTGTGCCAGGAAAACACCTTTGTTATCTGACACGTTTCCTTACAATATTCCATACAGAAACAGCTGAGATAAGAAAAAAAGTGAGAGAACTTCTGAATATTTTCAAACAAGCGACAAAGTGGGAAAAAGGATAATTGATAGGCATCAGATGGACGTCGCGGTATGCTCAAGGCAGCCGACGGTAGCGCCGAATTCGCGTAAGTCACAGGAAAGAGCGCGGACAGGAAAATGCTCATGCAGATTGAATGCTGGCGGAAAGGTCAGCTGGCCGGAAAACCTTCTGTTTAAAGGCTCATTTTTGACGGGATCATGTGTTTCTCTCTAATAAGATTACACTTGTTGTAGTTTATATCTCCTCGCGGATGAACTTAAAATGTATCTCGGCAAATATACAGGAAAACGGAGACAGAAAACAAAACACTTGTGAAGCCCCGCAGACGCGTCTCGATCATTTGGTCGTGTTGTCCACTCACGAGACATCATACCACTTTTTACCCTAACAGCGAACGCCTTCGGCAGGACGATGCCTTCCATTCAATTGGAGTTTGGCTGGCAGCCTAATTCAATGTGGTCCCCGAAAAAAAAAAACGAAGTAGGCGAGGAGGGGGGCAGGGGTTCCTTTTTTTAAAGGACGACGATACACTTGCCCCGCGACCGTGCTCACTTGGCTGTCTTATCGATGAAATAAAAAATATAAGAAATGTCTGAGCGCACGCTAGTCGCGTGCCGTCAGCGTATGCGCGATGTTTTCCTAATTCAGACTGGCCGCCAGGAATTTCACCACCCTCGCTGTGACAACACGTGTGTGAGCTCGACGTAACCCGTATTTATCTCGCGCAGTCTTTGCGTAACGTAAAGTACAATAGCTTATGTTACTAAAGAGTTTTCGTTTGTCCGTAGCTTCTTAACGTTTGCGGAACCGCAAACGTTAGCATCTAGCATTAGATGCATTTAGATGCTAACTAGATGCATTAGATGCATCTAGTTAGCATTAGCAAACATCACCACTAAATTTTCTAATCATCATCATCATCATCAGCCTATATTTTATGTCCACTGCAGGACGAAGGCCTCTCTCTGCGATCTCCAATTACCCCTGTCTTGCGCTAGCGTATTCCAACTTGCGCCTGCAAATTTCCTAACTTCATCATCCCATCTGGTTTTCTGCCGACCTCGACTGCGCTTCCCTTCTCTTGGTATCCATTCTGTAACCCTAATGGTCCACCGGTTATCCATCCTACGCATTACATGGCCTGCCCAGCTCCATTTCTTCCGCTTAATGTCAACTAGAATATCGGCTATCCCCGTTTGTTCTCTGATCCACACCGCTCTCTTCCTGTCTCTTAAGTTAGTCCTAAGATTTTTCATTCCATCGCTCTTTGTGCGGTCCTTAACTTGTTCTCGAGCTTCTTTGTTAACCTCCTAGTTTCTGCCCCATATGTTAGCACCGGTAGAATGCAATGATTGTACACTTTTCTTTTCAACGACAGTGGTAAGCTCCCAGTCAGGATTTGGTAATGCCTGCCGTATGCACTCCAACCCAATTTTATTCTTCTGTAAATTTCTTTCTCGTGATCAGGGTCCCCTGTGAGTAATTGACCTAGATAAACGTACTCCCTTACAGACTCTAGAGGCTGACTGGCGATCCTGAATTCTTGTTCCCTTGCCAGGTTATTGAACATTATCTTTGTCTTCTGCATATTCATCTTCAACCCAATTCTTACACTTTCTCGATTAAGGTCCTCAATCATTTGTTGTAATTCGTCTCCATTATTGCTGAATAAGATAATGTCATCTGCAAACCGAAGGTTGCTGAGATATTCGCCGTTGATCCTCACTCCTAAGCCATCCCAGTCTAAGAGCTTGAATACTTCTTCTAAGCATGCAGTGAATAGCATTGGAGAGATTGTGTCTCCTTGCCTGACCCCTTTCTTGATAGGTAACTTTCTACTTTTCTTGTGGAGAACCAAGGTAGCTGTGGAATCCTTGTAGATGTTTGCTAAGATATTCACGTATGCCTCCTGTACTCCTTGATTACGCAATGCCTCTATGACTGCTGGTATCTCTATTGAATCAAATGCCTTTTCATAATCTATGAAAGCCATGTAGAGAGGTTGATTGTACTCCGCAGATTTCTCGATTATCTGATTTATGACATGGATATGATCCATCGTAGAATATCCCTTCCTGAAGCCAGCCTGTTCTCTTGGTTGGCTGAAGTCAAGTGTTGCCCTGATTCTATTGGAAATTATCTTGGTGAATATTTTATACAATACTGAAAGCAAGATAATGGGTCTATAATTCTTCAGTTCTTTAACGTCTCCCTTCTTATGGATTAGTATAATGTTGGCGTTCTTCCAGCTCTCTGGTACACATGAAGTTGTGAGGCATTGCGTATAAAGGGCCGCAAGCTTATTAATTATGAAATCTCCTCCACCTTTGATTAAATCTACTGTTATTCCATTTTCTCCAGCAGCTTTTCCCCTGGTCGTGTCTTTCAAGGCCCTTCTAACTTCAGAGCTAGTTATAGTTCTTAAGAAGCCTCTGTATCCGGTTCATCACTATTTTGAATGAAAGTAGCTTGGCTGTTTTGGGCACTGTACAGGTCAGTATAGAATTCTTCTGCTGCTTTTACTATGTCATCGAAATTGCTGATGATATTACCATGCTTATCTTTCAGTGCATACATCTTGCCTTGTCCTATGCCTAATATGATTTCTAATATGATCGTTCTAATTTGTCCGTAAACGTACGATTCTTTACGGAATACTGTGCTACCGAAGGCGTGGACGGCAGCGGCAACACTGGTGGTGACATCTTGAGGCGCTTTCTCCAACTACAACGCGTTTCAAATGTTTTAGTATTGCGTGAGTGCTCGGGTCTAAAAAAAAAAAAATAAGAAGGGTGGAAAGTTAATGATTATGTCGCTACTGCCGCTTTACAACAGCAGGTAAACAGATTGTAGTAGGTCACTGAAACAATGACTCTGTGTACTCTGTGTCCTGTCTGGTTATAGATGACGCCACAAGAAAGCGCCATCTACGCAGCACATCACGTGAGAGTTACCGGTAAGCCTATATTGCGGGATGACTAATACGTTTACGGAGAAGCTATAACCTTTTTTTTCCACGTTATGGTGAGTTTCTGAACAGGGTTTTCAAACGAGGAAGTTTTACAAGTAGCATACCAACAATTGGCACATCAGCTCTGCGTCAAAAAAATCGCCAGTCCTTCGTCTGTCGAGAAAATGGGGTAAGCGAAGCTTGTGTGTGTATCTGACCTTCGTGGCGATTTTCTTTCTTTCTCTTTCTCTCTCTTTCTTTCTCTTTCTATATCTCTTCCTTCTTTCTCTCTCTTTCTCTCTGACATTCGTGTTGATTTTTTTTCTTTCTTCTCTATCTATCTATCTTTCTCTCTCTCTTTGTTTCTTTGTCTCACCTTCGTGGTGATTTTGTATATTTCTATCCCTTTCTCACTCTCTTTCTCTCGGTCATTTCTCTCTTTATTTCTTTCTCTCTTCCTTTCTCTATCTCTATCTTTCTTTCTCTCTCTTTCTGCACTGCACACAATGCACCCCGAACGGTTCCCAAGCGCGGACTGCCCCCTGTGTGGTGGTTATGCGGACTTCGAGCATGTGCTGTGGGGCTGCGCCTTTGCCGGTCCCCCTTTCACGCAAGAGGAACTGATGAAGCTTATTAAGGCCCAGGACCAGACCTCTCAAATCCTGGCAGTCCAGAGGGCCCACGAGAGGGCCGTCAGGTTTGACCTGATAGTCCCCGAGTGGGCCCTCTGGTGACGCCCAGGTGACGTTGAGTTTACTCGCGTCTATTGTGGACCGAATAAAGTTGTTTCACTCACTCACTCACTCACTTTCTCTTTCTTTCTTTCTTTATTTCTTTGTCTGACCTTCGTGGGGATTTTATATATTTTTCTCTTTCTTTCTCTCTTTCTTTTTGTCCCTGGTATGTGCCATTGAGCTTGGACCCTTTCTGCACGTCACCAGGATCGGCCCACTTTTCAGCGTGACAACTCCGCCGCCACCACCACCACCACCTCCGACACTTGCGAGCATATAAAGCTTCGCTTAAAAGGTCCCTGTCTGCACATCTGCGGTGTCTGGGCCGTTATTTCTTTTGTATGCCGACGTTAAATATCTGTAATTACTAAATGGTTTATGAGGGACACCGTAGTGATAGGCTCCAGATAACGTTTCACACCCGGGGGTTCTTTAAAGCTAACCTAAATTACGCGAACGTTTTAGAGCGCAGCTCTTAGACGCCCGTTCCTGCGGCGATCGTCGGCGTTGGCGTAACAGAGCGGACGAGCATGAAAGAGCGAACAGAGAGAGAGAGAGAGGCTGTGGTTGCGAAGAGGAAGAGGCGCGATTTTCTGCAGCCCTTTAGGGAGCACGACTCAGCGCCGAGCGAACACGGTGCGCAGCGGGGGATGAATGACGCGAGGAGGAAGGCGGGGGAGGAGGGTGCAGCGGAATCGGAGGAGGAGGTTATGGCGAAAGGGTGAGAAGTGCGGCGATGATGGGTATGGGATGGCGCCAGACTAGCGCGCGTCGTCTCGCAGGTCTGTCGGTGGCGGCTGCTGTGAATCGCGCCCACGCGTCACCCACGCGCTGGCTCTCGCGATCTGTAGATTAGCGAGGCAGTCGCGCCACACTTCGCTCCGTTAGCGACGTGCCGCACGGGACAGGTTGTCCGCGCCAGGCAAATACACCGCGAAATGAAAACTCGTATAGAGCTGAGCTCAAATTTCGCATTAGGGAGTATCGTAATCGTCGGTGAACTTTTTTTTTCTTTGCATTCCGCCTCCTTCGAGATGGGCCCGGCGCGGCAGGGAATCGAACCTGCGCGCACTCAGCAGCCGAACTTCATGGCGACTAAACCACAGCGGTGGGTGTAGGGTGAGGTCCCTACACCTTACGCATGCCGCCTGCGCACACTGTTCATAAAGCTGTATTAACTCGCACCAGGCTGGCCGTCATGGAACCCTGTTAAGTTACACCATCTTGCCAGCTTTCCTTGATTTAAACTGACATTATGTTCTCACTGATAGGTTCAAAAAAAAAAAAAACACATGGCGAAATTCAACAGCTTGCACAATAGCCCCGCTTTAACTCAGAATCGTGCGCGTCGAGAAACAGGAAACCATCGGAGAGACTGTATTCCCAGATCAAACCAAGACCCGATCCTTGATACGCTCGTTAGCGACGAGTTATGATTTAAGCTATGCATTTTTATCACTTTGCGTAAGTCACAAAGGCTGGGCGATATATCTGCCACCCCCCACTGTTGCAAACTGGATTTCCTTTTCTAGTTTGAAGCTGCCCTTATTCTTTTCATCTCTCTCTGACGAAACTTGCTATTGATTACGATAGCTCGCGATCCTAAAATGGTGCTACTTTCTCCGGACTTTTTATGATATTCCATTGCAGAGTAGAGGTGATGAAAACAAAACGACTTCCGAAGACAAGCGATGTAAACCAGCTGATATTCTTATTGATATGTTTTAATACGCAGGATTGAAATTGCCAAGGACAAACAGCAGACAGTAATTAATTTACATTTCTTTTTTTTTTTCATTTTCTGTGTAGTTTCGTAAACCCCACGATTTAATTATTGAAGGAATCGCACACTGAAAAAAGAGGCTTTCTTTCGACGCGCATGCAGCATTACCTATTATTTAGTGACACAAGATAATCAAAGGAATATGCAACATGCATGTAAAATCACGCTCGATTTCACTGCTTGACTGCCGACCGGTGTTCAGCTGCCAGCACCGCGATACGTATAGTAACGGTGCAAAGAGCAGATTTTCTTTTTTTTTTCTTTAACGCTGCAACAAATCAGCAGTGAGGATTTCACAACCATGGCAGCGAGTAACGACATTGAAGGCTTACCTAGTACAGTATGTTCCTGCACCAAGTGGAAGTGGAGGCTAGGTTGCTTGTTCCGTCCGTACGCCGAAATCTCCTGAGATGCCCTAGAAGGGGAAAACACGTAACTGGTCAGAACAATCGGTACCGACTCGGTATGGCTCTTTCGAACGAACCATCATCAGCGGGACACAGTACAGCGAGATAGCAGTAAATTGAAGTTGGTACAGGGAGCAAGCTGCAGAACATAGAGAAATGAAGTATCCGAGATTTTCTATACCTCAGTGTTTACAGAGCGACCCATGTGCAACAAAGTAGATCAATTTCTTTTGCTATGGCTCTGTTCTTTTCGGAGTGTTCTTTTTAGTGCACGTACCAGAGGAGTAGCCGGCACCTCTACAAGGTGCCAACACCTCCTTGCATACATTAATAATAATAATAATAATAATAATAATAATAATAATAATAATAATAATAATAATAATAATAATAATAATAATAATAATATATTTTCTTCTTTATTGGCCGTGAAATATGGGAAGTGGGGCCACAGAAAGGGCGGGCTATGTAAATGCTACCTAAGAGAAACAACAATAAAAAAAAAGATAATGAACTTGCAAAAAACCGTCAATGGTTTATGGCGAAATAAGAAAGCACTAACAGAGCAAGTCTATGAATCGCGGTGGAAGTGGAGTGGAAGGAAATAATGTTGAGAGTATCGATGGAAAAACCACGATAGCCAACGCCTAAAATTTAATCGGTGAGAACGCGATTCGACGTTCAATGAAATTCCAAATAAGCAAATTAAAACGTAAACAGACTTCAGTGATTCCTTCGCACGAGGTCGCGGGATCGAATCCCGGCCACGGTGGCCGCATTTCGATGGGGGCAAAATGCGAAAACACCCGTGTACTTAGATTTAGGTGCACGTTAAAGAACCCCAGGTGGTCGAAATTTCCGGAGGCCCCCACTACGGCGTGCCTCATAATCAGATCGTGGTTTTGGCACGTAAAATCCCATAATTTATTTTTTTTTCGGCGCAGAACTGATTTATTGCGACATCAAGAGAGGGGGAGGAGAGAGAGAAAGGGACAAACTTTAGGGGCATCTAGACAAGTTAAACTTCCCAACCAATTTGGGAGGCGCACAACGCGCGTTCACAACTTCACATCCAGCAACAAGTGTTCCGCGCTTCGAAATCACGCACATACAATCATAGACGATTCGTCCTTCATATAAACTGCCCTTAAACAACCAGGTAGAGTAACATCAACGAAAGACAGTCCTGGTACTACAGGTGAGATGGTGAGGCATTGAAAGAATAGTGTGAGCTCTCGCAGCGGACGCCGTTGTTCAGATGAACTTGTTTGCTTGTTTCCTCCCTATATACTACGGCGCTTACCAACCACGGATGAATTGCCAAGCAGCTGGTGGTTAAACGGAGGACGGGAGATAAAACTTAACAGACGAAGTATGAGGCTTGGTAAAGTGAAAATTCTAGA
This sequence comes from Dermacentor silvarum, assembly GCF_013339745.2. Classification (NCBI taxonomy): domain Eukaryota; kingdom Metazoa; phylum Arthropoda; class Arachnida; order Ixodida; family Ixodidae; genus Dermacentor; species Dermacentor silvarum. The sequence continues at coordinate 60,443,544 of NC_051157.2, forward strand.
AAAAATATCATAACGTAGACTAGCTTCAGAGAAATGGGCTTCAAAGGAAAACATGTTGTTTACCAAAGGATAGAAATTCGGAGATAATAGAATGAATGGTTGTTTCTTTGCGAAGCCCGCAACGTCGTCCTCGTTCGCCATAGTATTGAATGTTGTGGGTTCCGAAGTACATGCATAGATGCCACTGTTCTCAGAGTTTGCGTAGTGCCCAGGAACCTCGCACTGATTACCGAGCCTGAATGTTGAACGATAGCCCAGTGGTTATTGCGCGCTCGGCCGGTTCAAGTGCACATTTACATGTAGCATAGACTGACTTGCCCAAAACACCTTGCGTCTGCTGTGCGAAGCTAGTTTCTTTCTGGAACATTGGCAGCAAAAAAAAAAAAAATGTGCAGAAACCATCGACGATGATTGTCGATGTGAGCGAATAGCCGAACGGTTCAAGAAAAATCTTTGCTTAATAACGGAGTGAAGCGCATGAAGGCATGTATTTGTTGTAGTCAGAATATTTAGGTAGCGTTTCTTGTTTGATTGCGCAATTTCGCAGAGAACAGAGCCGCACGCGTGTCTCAAAGAACTGTGTAAGTTATCGTACGGCGCGACGTACGGCGTAAGAACGCGACGCGCGAATCAAAGAACGCACGCGCCCTTTGCATCAGTGGTCAAAGTCCAACGACCGATCACGAAAACAGGCGAAAGTTCCAGGGAAAGCTATTTGCTTTAATCGCGCGTCTCCTTGGAGAACGAGAAATAAAATGTGAATTCCCAAGGTCGAACATAGGCGGCAGCTAGCAGCACTTTTCCTTACATTTTCTAGGTTATTTTGCAAGGCTGTCTCTTTCGAGCTGGGTTTTTTTAATTTTATTTTTAAACTCATTTGAGCTTCTGATGGTCTCGTTTGTGAAATTATTTTAACATTAAGGTTTGAAGGTGCCGAGAACGCAGGAGAGCATGTGGTGAGCTCTAACGAAGCGCGGGAAAAACAGATAAAAGAAAAAAAAAAAGGACAACGGCTCACGACACCGCGTGCAGTAGTAACCAAAGAGTTGTTGCGGTCAAAACGAAAAGCAAGCGAAGGCAAAGTGGGGGCGTCGTTGTCCTTGTGTTACCGCATACGGTCGGTATAAGATCGAGAGGGCACAATGGAACAGTAAAAACAAAGTAAGTCGTCTGGGGATTCCTAAAGCAATTACGCACAAGTGGCTAGATCTGTGTTTACCGAAGCTGCAACGAAAGAACAAAGAAGAAAACAAGAACGAAACAACGCTTTCCCAATGTTCTCGAGGATTAGTCTCAGAACTGCGCGCGGCGACGCGTTTGTTCTCTGTATCAAAGCGATCACAGCTAGTTAGCAAGTGCAGCGAAGCAAAGCGCCTTGCGGCGGCGAGGAGCATTGTGGATTCCACGTACCGCCTAATTCAAAACTTTTGTGGCCAGTACACGCGGGGCATAAGCTGCATGCTGTCGCCGGATAACTTCACGGTGCTCTCGCGTCAGTGTAAAACGGCGAACAGCGAGAAACCTGTAGATCTCCTCAGCTCGGAGTCACAAGTTTCGATTGCTGGGAGATAAAATCAATTCCTGCACTGTACAACTTGGTATTCAGCTGCGCTCGCATATTCAGCTTACAAAGGAAGTTTTATTAAGAGAAGCTACCGGAGGGGGGTTTTTATATACGAGCGGTGTGAAATTTCAGGCAGTACGGACAATACCGGAGGCGGGGGGGGGGGGGTCATCCACTGGCTGCGGGGTTTGATCGTTGGCGTAGGAACAAATTATTCCCCTACCGCAAGGTGTTCTGCAGAAAGGACTTCCATTCTAGCCCCGGTTCGCGAAGAGATAAAAAAATTATTTGCTTCTCCCCAGCACCAAGAAAGGAAAAAAAAAAAAAAAAAAAAACAAATCACACGATAAAGCACTAAGCCGACCCTGCGCTTTCCGTGAAATTTCATAGATGCAACGAGATCAGAGAAACAAGCTAAGTTACATAAAACTTGTTCGTTCAGGGCGTGAACTGCACGTAAATGTGCGAACAGAAAGAAAAACGCGAAAGTGAAAACGACGGAAAAGAGAAAGCACAGGAGCAGCTGGCTTACGTGATATAAAAAAAATAAACTAAAAGTAAGAGTGTGATGTTAAGGCACGCGCGTGACGGTACTTACGGTACGGCTCGACTCTCGTATCCACCACTTCCCGCCGCAATCCGCACCGGACGACGAGTGGAACAGGTAAACAGAAGTGAAAACAACTCCGCGTAGGGTGCTCCGAACCGCCGGTCGGATCAGCACATGCGGTGGCCCCCGCTCTATACCGGCCGGCCCAGAACACAAGTCCCAGTTGAGAACTCGGCTTTGTATATTAGGCGCCTAAGTTTTCCGATCGGTTTGCCCCGGTGTGCCCTGAGCGACTGATGCCGTCCGAGAAAGTGCGATCGCTATTTATGCTCCGGATTCGAGAGGGTCCCGCCGCGGCTGCTACCATCCGGAGGACGTGGAGGCGAGTTTGTTGCGGGGTGAGGAGGGGCCACGCGCGCACGCCGTCACAGCGCCAAACAGCCGCGTTTTCGCCGAAGCCGGCGAAGGTGGCGCTGGAGAGGAGGAAAGAAGTCGCGCGAGCGAGAAGCAGCCTCCGTCGCCGTGAAGAGAGAGAGAGAGTCAAGCGAAGTGGCAACGGGCGAGAGGGCGCGAGCCGCGCCAAAAAGGCAGGTAGGCAGCTAGCCGAGCTTGCGGGGTTGCCTCGGATTGACAAGCTTCACGCGAAGATGTGCTCTTTCTTCCAACCCCGGTCGTCCCATCCTCCTCCCTCGCCCTTTGTTGTGTTCCACGGCGGGTTCCGAGTGACGCGTGCAAAGTCGTCACACGGCGGTCGCTGATGCACTGCACGCGACGGCAATTGAAACGCGGAGAGGGTGGTGGAAGAGCAGCATCGCGAACAGCGCGATCGCAGTTAAGAAAACAGCAACAACAAAAAGCTTATGCAGTTATGTAAAGAGAAGCCGCTTACTTGCGGGGCCGGTGTTCGCGAAGCGTGGAGCAACACAAGGCTATATAGGGACAGCGAAATACAAGAAACAAGAGCGCTTGAATGCAGGCTCCCTACCAGAAACGTAGCTAACAGTGTGAGTTAAGAATGTTACTGTCACAGCAACGGGACAGTATAAACAAGGGGTCTCAAACCCGTGTCCGCCACCGGGTCGCGGGTAACCCACACAGCTCCCCGCAGACCTCACTGGGACTTGCCCTAACAGAAATTTCAGAGAATTCTCTAAGACATTACGCGTCACAGTGGAAGGGGTTCGAACGCTCCGAAATAAGTGACCCTGTGTGCCCTGTGTTTGATAGCCCTGGTACAAGCAGGCCAATAATGGCATCGTCAAAGGCCCTACCGCAACCCGCAAAGCAAAATATATATAAAAAAACGAGAATGTTACTTCAGACAGGTGAAGAGTAGCATGCTTGGTGCTTGAGTAGCGTGAAGCCTTCCCTCCGCGAGTCGTCCCTTGTTTCGACCTCCTCACGCTCGAAGTGTCAAGCATCGCAAGCGGAACGGTACGCAGTGCGGCTGACGAGTGGCGTCGTGGAAGGATCAGCGTTTGCTTGTGTGGGCCACGCAGGTCAAATAGGCAGCGGCGCGAAGCAGTGCGTTCACCGCAGCGGTGCGGAAAGCAAGAAAAGAGCGCGGCCTTCGGGCGAAGTGCATGCGTCTTCTGTCCTTCGCTGACGTGCTTGTGAGTTCCCCCGGCGGTGGAACGAGCTGGCTCCCCATTGACTGCAAGAAGCACAGAAGGCCCGACAAACGGCGGTTCCGAGGAAGCAACGCATATCTGCCGCTTTGTTGAATGAACTGAAAACTGGCTTCACCTGACGGGACACGATACCCACTTGACTGCTGGCCGATCCGTCATGTCAGCCTAGCTCAGCGGCTATAACCTACGGCTGCTGACCATGCCGTCGTGGGTTTGACTCCCGGCCACAGCTGCAGTATTCTGATGAGGGCCGAGTACAAATCGTTCGTGCACTAAGATTCAGGCTGCTGTTGGAGAACCCCACGCTGTAAAATTATTTTGGAGGCATCTATATACTATACGGCATCCTTCGTAGCCTACTATGCAGCTTTTGACGTAAAAGTCGATCCACCAATCAGTGAAACGTCATTGTTTATTAAGTGTTTCTGTGAACCTGTCAAATTCACATGGGAACCAGTCTGCCACGAACCCCCCTCGCGTAGTGCACCCGCCTCAGCGGCACGCAGTTGTTGCGTGCTTGCAACTATAGACGGCCGGGTTTCATGCAGCACTCCAACGACGAGGTTCCCGGATCGCCTGTGGGTGCGCCACATAAAAGAGAACCATAGAGAAAGGAGATCACCATGGCCATTTTAAAAGCAGTTCTTCATAGGAAGTTTTAAAAAGCCATGATAAAAGCCGCGCGCGCCCGCGCGCGTGTGTGCATGTGCGTGCGTGCGTGCGTGCGTGCGTGCGTGTGTGTGTGTGTGTGTGTGTGTGTGTGTGTGTGTGTGTGTGTGTGTGTGTGTGTGTGTGTGTGTGTGGTGTGTGTGTGTGTGTGTGTGTGTGTGTGTGTGTGTGTGTGTGTGTGTGTGCGTGCATGTGCGTACACGCATGCTTAAGATATGCGCTTTACGATGCGTTTTAAGATATGCCCATTATGACCTGATAGGGACACGGACGTAAATGCAGATCAAATTTGCACCAAGCAGATCAGATCAAATTTTGCACCAACACGAACTTTTTGGCGCCGTCGCATGAACATTCGCAAGTAATTATTTCCGACGAAATTTACAGCGCTCGAATTCAATTTCAGTTCCTGGGATAGCGTGCACCATGTTTCAAATACGGCAATCGCTGGACCACAATTACATCCGAAAAGAACACGTACGCGCCCAGCGTGTGGCATGACATTGTCTGTTTCGTGTGTGGTGTGTGTGTGCATCAAGGTTGTCGAAGAGAGCTTCAATACATCGCGTTGTGTTGTAGGTTTTTGTCCATGGGAGTGTCAATACTTTGAGCTAAGCGTTCCAACCGTCTTTAAGTTTGAATCAGAATATACAACTCGGATGTCTGGTTGGACACGTGATCACACATGCTGAATCTGGTACACCACAATTTTCATCGGTAAAGGAATTAAAATCCAATGATGAGGACGTCTCAGAATTCTAAGTTTTGTGCCAGAGCTTGCCGAGGGGCTACGAATATCAAGAGTATGATTTAGCATTTTCTTAGAGCTGTGGAAAAAGGAGGCTAATGTGACGTTTCTGAGTGTGCTTTTGGTATCGCTGTCTTTTCTGGCATCGCTGACTTTTCTATTCGGGAAGAAAAATGCTCAAAATTATGTCGCAATCTCTGAGCGCACTAGCGGATGTGGTGGGACAGCTCTCGAGTTGATTACGTAGTATTAAAGGATGGGGAAATTTGTCGGTACATTTACGTCCCCCACATTTTGTAAGCCGCTCCGTGTCCATTATCACGTCACGTGAGCGTCACAACATCCCATTATACGCGCACCAACGTGTTTCTGCTAATGCGTTACGACGTCACACTAATGTCCAGTGCTTAAAGTTCGGTGCACTAAGAAAATGAAATCATCATGAAAGAAGAAGAAGAAAAAAGAAATAAAGGATGAGTTCGTTGGTAACTGTTTGAAAGAGACATTACGACAAATATTAAGTTAGCTGCTATGAGTAAATTATGCTAAAGTAATAGCATAGCGAACACTCTCACCGTGGGATTAGACTTCGACCAGAAAAAGAAATGAAAATAAGAAAGACGTGTGGTGACGCCACCCTATATATAGTCTCCACACCAGCTCGAAATGACGTCATGAATTTCGACACCACCCACGCGTGTCAAAAGTTCATTGTCTATCCGCAAAGACGTACGTTGCATTCTAAAGAAACCAAACACTGAACCTAGGAACTTTTGAGAGCTTTTCCTGCGCCAAACGCCTGGAACAGAAACAGATACTATAGTGAACTACAGGCGTGACGTCATAATGACGTCGCCGAGCTAAAGTTACTGCTGGAAATTCAAGCAGCGGAAGTTTGTACATTCTTTTGTCTCCTCCAGTAATAAAACATCATTCCGCCAAATCAAACAAGGTAGTTTTGAAATACTTCTCTAACAGTAATAACGAATTTCGTGTTGCTTTTTAGTGTCTCTTCAATAAGTGTGGAAGCTGACCACGGTTCCGTTTATCGACTCAGTAATGAGGCACTAGAACTGGTTCACTTCATACCAAAGGGCAGTCTCATATTTTTTTTTCAACACAACATTTGAACCACACCAGCCGTAGTAGCTAAGTGGTCTATGCTCTGGTAGCGTACAGTGCTGCTGAGCTCGAGGTCAGGGGCTCGAGCCCCACCGCAGCGGCGGCGGCGGAGTGCAAGAACGCGCATATAGCGTGCATTGGGTGCGCGGTATAAACAACTCCAGGTGGTCAAAATTACTCCGAAGCCCTCCACTACGGAGTCCCTCATAACATACTGCGCCGTTTCGGCGCGTTAACCCCCGCAATTTAAGAATAAAATTTCAGCCACAGGGTGCACTTTATGATGCACCCTTTAGAAAATCGATCCGTTCTGCGGGTTTCAATACCGCGAGTCCTCGATAGCAAAGATCGAGCGTGCCTTACCGCCGCATTCAACACGAACTAACCTTGAATTCGAAATTCAGTGGATAAACTCGCAAATGGGCTCTGTGTAGTAGCATATTCCTGGGGAATTGCAACGGGTCCTATGCGACTGCAACCGTTACTTGTCCGATAGGCAATCTCTGCAGGATGTACCACTGCGCCTGCAGCGCGATTATAGCTGCGCGAGTTCTCGGCGTGTCATCAACGCCTGGGCGTTGCATTAGCATTCGTTTACGCATTCTTGAGGGTAATGGCCGAGAGCGCGGATTGAAAAACAACACGCTAAGGAAAATGAATTCTGGAGTGCCGAAACTACGATCTGATTATGAAGCGCGCCGTTGTGAGGGACACCGGATGAATTTTGACCACCTGGGGTTCCTTGACATGCACATAATGCCCGCTACATGGGCGTTTTTGCATCTCGCCCGCCCCGAAATGCGGCCGCCGCGGCCGGGATTTGATCTCGCGAAAAAAAAAAAAAAACACCACGTTTTCTTTTCCTTTATTTCTTGTTCTTTTTTAATAATTGACTAAACCACCACGGCGCGTCGATTGCAAAGCCTGTACTTGCGCAGAGACCGTAGACCACACTATACCGGGTGCTTCTAGGAAAACATTAACTAACATTTAAAAAATAGTCGTGTTGAAATAAAAGGTGGTTCCTTCAGAGACAAGTCTTCAGGTTCCTTCAGAGGGCGGTTCCTTCCTCCACAGCTGTGGCGACCACGGGGTGGCGTGTGATACGTGGTAATTGGTCGCTAATTAACAAATGTCTACTCATTAACTTTTAACCTTTAAATTTCAGTGGGTTCATCGCAATTGAGAAATTTACCCGAGCTCTCCGTACAAGCCATTTCAACTTTTGGATCTGGAAAAACGCGCTTACCCGCTGAACTGTGGCACGAACGAATTTCGGCTATAAGAGCACGCGACACCGTAACGGGGAGGCTGCTGCGAGCGCACAGCCACGCCCCTCGAAGCGACGTTTTGCTTACGTCATCCAGCAGCGGGCATCCAGCGCGCTGGGGCTCCATGATCTTCGCTGTCACAGCGCGCTGGCTGTGCGCGCCGCTGGGTGACCTTGCAAACGAGCCGAGAATGAACTGCAACAATTTTCATTGCACTGAAATTCCAGAGGCAGTGTGTCGAAAAGGATTACATTCCTCCGATGCGTTTTTTTTTTTCTTTTCATGCCATCCGCAACTGCGCTAAGTGACCGTTCCCGGGCTTCCCGGCGACAGCGCACATCAAGAGCCGTGCTGCGCATGCGCAAGGATCAGTGATGTCACACGGCTTGCGCACCGGAGCCACCGGAGCCGACACCTCTCGCGCACTCCGCCGCCGCCGCGCGCGACTCACCGCCGCCGGTCTGCGCATTCCAGAGGAGTGACGTCGTAGCCGTGGTAGACGCACTGGCGCCGGGGCGCGCTCGCTGTGCAGTCGCCGTCTGACACTGCACTGGAGCCGCTGCGCTTCTGACTGGCGTTTGCCAGTGTGGTATAGCCATGGAGAAGGACAGCGCAAATGCTGCTCAACAGCGCAGAAGAACGGAGAAGCTTGACTCATCGGATCCCGAAGTATAGCTGCCTGGCAATTAGCGGTTGAGCGTAGGAGGAATGAATACATGTGCACATAATACGTATACCGCGTGTGTGTCATTGGAGCAGCAGTAAGCATGACAATCAAGCTAATCCTTGACAATCTAGACAACCAGGAAAGCTAAGAATAATCAGCTGAACCTTTGCTAACGCTACGTATATCCTGGCATAGCCAAGCTAAGCCACTGCAACTTTTTTTTTCTTTTGCTTTCATGCAACCCGATGTCAAACGGCAAGAAGAATGAAAAATGACGAAGTTTACGACGCTGGGTTCCGAATTTAAGCATCGCGTTGGAAGGAACAGAGTGTAAGTAATCTTTTGCATGCTGATGTTAGCATTGCATAGTACTCTCGATTAGTAATCTCTTTCCGTAGCGTGTAACCACCGCCATTCTTTTCTCATTAGGCTGATCATGCTTCCCTGCAGACAGACGCAGCTTGAATTATTCTAGTAGCTATTTGAATCGAAGACCACCGCTTCACATGCGAAACACATGCTAATTGCTTTCTTTTTTATCTTGACTCACCTTGTACGTGCAAGTGAATAAATGCGGCCATGACGACGAAATGTTCACACGCTCAATACACGCGAAATCCTGCGTGGATGGTATACGCAGGACACGAAGAGATACTGCAGCACGTGTGACACCTTTGCGCAATTGTAGTCTACTGAGTATGCCGACAGCATTGCTCTGACCCAATTTTTTTCGTGGGAAAATCTCACGAACAATTAGTAGGAACAAACTTCAATGCACAGCCTGTCGATGCACTGCGATTATGTGCAGGTAGTTTAAGCACACGTATTACTTTTCACAAGAAACCTCAATTTTACGACATTTATGTTCAGGATCAAGTTATACATTTATGCCCAAGGAATGAAGGCGGGAAGCTATCTTTCAAGATGCCGGTAGGTATATATTTTTTTATCATTCCGCAAAACTGTCTACTGTTTAATTTAACCAATTCTCTTGTGACTAGAACAGTTTACCAGTGTTACAAACAATTTTTTAAGGCATTGCAATCATCAAGACAACGAAATCCTGATTTTACTTCCTCGAGTGTTGCTTAGTTACGCTTTGGATGACATTGTCCCCGACGCAATGTGCATGAATGTCTTTTGTGCAAGTTTTCTTACTTCTTTCTTTTTTTCATCATGCAGCTACAGCTGCATGATGCGTACGTCGTTCATCATGTCCCAGGAACAAATTTGAGATTTATTGCTTCCTTTTCTGCTATGTCAGCATAAAGCTGAGCATATTGCACAGCCTGTGGTGCGCATAAAAAAGAAAGAATGACAAGAGAAGACACATTCTATTCTTCGTACTCTCGTACATCACAACACACATTTACACTAGCGGATGAACAACTTACCCAGGATCGACATTCGTGTTTGTCATTCCATCGCACGGAATACGTCAACTACGCGGTAATAATGGCCGAGCAGAAACAAAGGAATTATGCCGAAACAAGATAGATAACATTTTTTTTTCATTCTTTGTTTTTGTCTATGAGCTTGGGACATATGCACGATTTTAAGTCAGCAAGTTTCGCAATTTGTGCGCCGTAGCTCAGTGGTCGTGGCGTTTTGCCGCTGTGCTCGAGGTCACGGCTTTCATTCCCGGATGAGGCGGCAGTATTTCAAGGGGGCCGGAATGGAAAAACGCTCGTGTGCATATATTTAGGTGCACGTTAAAGAACCCCAGATGGTGAAAATTAATCCGGAGCCCCCCCCTCCGTACCTCATCCTCAAATCGAGATTGTGACATGTAAAACACCCAAATATTAAGTTGATGTAGATTCAGGTACCCGTTAAAGAATACCACGTGATCGTAATTTAGCCGGAGCCCTCCCCTACGGCGTCCCTCATAACCCTCTGCGCAGTTGCGCAATTTTAAACCCAAAAATCTTAATTTACTTTACAAGAAACTGAAGAATACCACCATCGACAGACCATCAAAGCGTGTAATGCCCTATGAACAGACCGCAAAACACTACTTACGCAAACATGGGCGAGACTAAAAACGCCGTAAAAAAGGACGTGCAGTGAATTTGAAGCTGAAAGCCGCTGAGAGGAAAAAGACAGAGAGAGAGCAAGCGATAACATCGTCCTAGGCGGCTTTCCGCTGCGTACGATCAGATAAAATACCGATGTTCCACGAGGCAGTCAGTGATCAATGCTAAACAGCTGACGTTGGGTACGTTCTAACGAAGTGCAGTGTCTACCACTCTCAAAGTAAAATCGAAACCGGAACAGAAATACTGCGACTATTATTATTATTATTATTATTATTATTATTATTATTATTATTATTATTATTATTATTATTATTATTATTATTATTATTATTATTATTTGTTTTGATAACATATATACACTTGACAGGAAAGAGAAAGCGAGGAGCAGGCTGGCAACTGCCACTGGAAGGGGCACAACGCCTGCCTACTCTTCAGAAAGGAGGAGACAGAAACATAGAAATGGAAGATAGGAAGAAGGGGAGGAAAGAGCAAGATGACAAATCTCAAATAATAAAGCAGGACACACACAGTACGGGTCATGCGCACTAGGGTCGGTCACTGCAGGTCACGCTACTAAAGAATGTTAAGACAAGAAATAGCGTGGGAGGTCATGTCAATTCAAAAGAGGAATAAGCTACAAAGGTGAACCGAAGTTAGTTACTTCTAGAAAAGTAGAGAGAGCGCGATGAGCCTGATGGCGTCGAGACGCACAACCACTGGGGTACAAACATTCGTCCAGTGTCGTACACCGCAAGCCAAGGAGATAACGCACGAGAATTGTAAACGTCCGTACGTACTTGAGCAAAAGAAATTAAATTGTAGCGTTTTACGTGCCGAAACCACGATATGAATATTAAGCGTGTCGTAGTGGGGGACTCGGGATTAGTTTAGACCACCTGGGGTCTTTAACGTGTACCCAATGCACGGGTGTTTTTGTATTTCGTGCCCATCGGAATGCGGCCGCCGCGGCTGGTATTTGATCCGGCGACCTTGTCCTTAGCAGCGCAACGCGAAAGCCAATACGCCACCACGGTGCGTTCAGCAAAATACATGAAGGTATGTGCAAGTTGAAAGGTCGTTCTTTGACTGGCGCGTAAATGTTACGCAAGAAACGTACAATGTCCCGTGGTGAAAATGCATGACTTCCTTGTGTAGCTGCGGCTGAAATAAGCACGCGGAAAAACGCGGTCAGGAGTATTCCTAATTCACGTGCAATTTGGGCCGGATCCACTAGCGTGTAACTTCGGGTAACTTCGTGTAACGTGTGCTCTCAAATGTCTTAGATTTTCTTTTCGCCTACGCGTACAGCCCATGTGGTCCACGTCGGCGAATAGTCCTTTAGCGTGGACACGCCTTTCGCACTAGCATGTCGTCAGCAGCGGTATTGTATGCGTTTCGTTTGAGTGATTTCACGTGCTGACACTTAATGGTAGTACGAACTTGCGCAAAGAGTTTCCTTTCTTCATTGCCACACGATGTTACGTCTTATGTATATGCTACTAGAGATTACGCAAGATTTCATACCAAGAATGCCGCCTCGTACTTCTTTCTTTTTTGCATGAACTACTGCAACATTTCTGCAAAGTGCGTAGAAAGATAGAGCGAAAAAAATGTTCACAGCACGAACGTACGTAATTCATCGTTCCACTCCACCTTGGTGGCTAAGCGGCTATAATGTGGTGCTGCTTAGCACGAGGTCACCAGATCGAATCCCGGCTGCGGCGGCAGCATGTCGATGGGGGCGAAATGCAAAAACACCCGTGTGGATCCCGTGCAACGTGGGCCAGTTAAAGATCCCCAGGTGGTCAAAATTAATCCGGCGGGACATGAGGCTACGGCGTGCCTCATAATCAAATCGTGGTTTTATCTCGTAAAACCCAATAATTCAATTCAGTTCGTTGTTCCGCTTATCAAGAGAAGTTATATAACATATGCGGGCGCACTAGTTCTCTCCTTCTTCATTATACTCAGTTCTCTTCCTCAGTTCAGGGTAGTCAACCTGGCTGAGCCTGGTTAACGTGCCTGCCTTTACCCTATCACTTCTCTCTCTTTCCAATATTTACGTATGCTATTGTATCAAATACACTTTTTTATTCGTGTTTTTTTATTGTCGTATTTTTCTTACTTTTTTTTCTCAGTACGGATGTATTGTTGAGGATATTGGGCAGCCGACTTTTCCGTGGCCAGCTTTCCCAGACTGTCGTCGCTTAATAAAGAACGAAACAACACAAACACTACGTAGCTCTGGGCTGCTCCCACATATACCTAAAGGACAAACCAAGGTTGGCCGACTATTGTTCTTAGTTACGCCTGTTGTCCACTTTTACCGAGAGAAGGAACGAGTATGTGAGAAACAGACGTTGGCAGGAAAGATGAGCGGTCACACCATCGTCGATTTCACGAACTGGCTTCTCTGACGTAACAGATTGCAACGGCTGGCCGTTGCTTGTTTGCAACTATATAAGCCCGAATTCAATATGTGCAGGTTGGCGGGAAGGAATTAAAACAAGCCTAAATGTTATATTTAGGCTTCTGCGAATATCCGATACTTTAGAATATTCAATCGAATATTCCATTGCATACTTGGCAGAATATTATGCTATTCGATATTACCTTGGGCTCGAATTTCAGTATTCGAAGTTTTCCAAGTATTCGAAGAAAACGAATGTAATTTCTTGTCCTTCCTTAAAAACGGGACGCCGGTGACCTGGTTTTGAGGAGGAACAAGTGAGGCTATACGCTCTCCAGGTTCTCAGCTTACGGAAACCGTTGCCGTGATAGTGACAGGGCGGCGTGGATGACAGCTGTGTGAAAATCAGGCCTAACGGCGACCGAAGCTTCAGAAGCTGTAAGGTGCCTGGCTAGATTTTAGATCTGCGCGCACGGTGTCGTTAAATGTGGCCTTCGTGAAGGAAGTTGACGCCATTCAGGTTTTTTTCTCGCTCCCTCGCTTTCGTTAGCGACATGGTTTCTCGGCTTTCCGAGATCCGCATGGCCATTACGTCAACACGCCGTAAAGCAAAACTTGTTAGGCCTGACCTAACAGTACGCGCAGACGTATCGGCAGTCGGCGAACGAAGAGAGTTTCCCGCTTATCGGAGATCAGGCATGATATCGCACGTACGCGTCGGCTAGACTGAATCGCTGAAGGCTGCAGAAGCGGCATTTGCGTCTACGGGCGACCTGATGTAAATTCCAGCGAGCGCACTTATCAAGTTTGTCTGTGCGTGTACTGAACGGATTATGCTCGCTGGTAGACAGAAAGCATCAAGTTACATTTGCGCAAAACTAAGCTGCGAGCGTCACGCAGTCAAGGTCACAATATGTGGCATCGCGACAACGGACGAATGCAAAACGGTCACGCGGCCTCGACCACTACGCACTTTCAAGTACAGACTGAAGCACAATTGGCCACTTTAGTACAACATTGAGCGAAAGCCTGTAAACAAATTTATTGCTGCTGGCATTGTAAAGAGCGTTGAAAAAGTTAAATTTTTGCATGAATATATCCGAACTACAGCACTGTGAAAATAAACTGTTTCTAGAGATGAAACTTTCATTCCTTGCAAAACATTTCCACACACTTTCTCATCTTTTTTAAAATTATTTTTTTAAAGATTTGTCGACGTCATTTTCTTGAAGTTGGTTGAGCTTTCATGCAAATCCCAACACCACGCGAACTATTCACTTCGAACTTATTCGACAAAAATTACTATTCCCTTCGACTTCACTTCGAACAAAAACGCGCAAGCCAAATATTAACAGCAAATTGCGAATGCGCAATCGTAAGTGTATGGAACATGAAAAAAACACATAAAAAGATCGCATATCTCTAACGTCGTGAGACAATCTTAATTGAATGAGCAATGGATTAATCCGGAGGTGGCTGAAAATTGTGTCAACTATTTCACCGCGGGCCTCTGAAAGAATTATAAATTGAGTAAAAAAATGGTAACATAAGGTGAAATTAACAGATTGCAGCCATAAGGGAGTTCTGGAAATGGGTACAGACTGCAAATTTTAGCACCGTTGCTTACTCGTATATATTGTTTGCGCGTACCAAAACAAAAATTTAAGCTTGGCCAGTTGATGACAACTCCGCTAATAATTTATATTTCACTGCTGTAGCGATTGCTAGCGGATAGCTATTGTTAGTCCCTGCCCTTTACGATGGGAACGCGGTAGGCAAAAGAAAAAAAAATCGTTAACAGATAGACTCAAATCAGGCTTCGGAGAAACCATGAAATGAATTATGCGTTACAACGAACGCGTAAACCTTGCTTAGCAATATTTAATTCGAAATAAAATACTTATAACAAACTTGACGTGGTATACATCGTTCTCTGAGCGCCTACGACCAGTTTATAAAGACGCCTGCAGTGGAACATCGTGATCTACGTACAGTCGAGTGCAAAAGTTTAAGGACCAGAGCTGTCGCTAAAGGATTTTTTTTTTTTTTTTTTGTTCGCAGCCTAGGCATAAAGGTTGAAATCACGTGGTACGGCCTACGTGCGCCTGTTTGACCAGTGCCACGCATCATCACAATTTCACATTGTACGTCTGTGCTAGAAAAAATTAAGTTTTTTTTTCTTTTTTTTTTTTTCTTTTTTAGGGGCGAAGCTCCTTATAGCGGCACCCGTTCCGTCCCCGTCGTCGTAGTAGTAGTGTGTAACCAGTCTGAGAAAAATGAGAAAAAAAATTCCGAAGTTGTGTCCGTAGCGCGGAATCGAACCAGAGACCTCTCGCTTCCGAGCGCGCGGCGTTAGCCCACTACGCCACGAAGCGGACATGGACACACGCACCACGATGGCAATAAATATCCAACATTAACGAAAGGCCGCGTTTCTAGCGCGTTTCTAACGCGTTTGTGCTAGCGCGTTACGGCCCGAGTAAGAAGCTGGTGTAAGACGCTGTGGCCTCTCTGCCTTACCTTCAACGCGTTTCGAACGCGCTGCCCAAATCGGTGGCAAGTCAAGTTCAAGTCGAGGAGCGTTTATGAATACGCGGGGGGGGGGGGGGGGGGGTATACTCTCTCAGCAGTCATGTGATGGCGTCGGCAAACGCGGTGCACGTTCCGGCATGTGTAAATGGCTGCGTAAGACGCTGTGGCCGCTCCCCCTTACTAGAGAGTACTGCACGTTTCTAACGCGTTTGTGCTAGCGTCCCCTTAAGCGGGAGATCCGATGATTCCCTCCGGAGCTTCGCCCACTCATCATCATTCACCCCGTGGATATGCTGTGATTTCTTTTTAATGATGCCGTAGTCTCTAGACTTTTGAACTCGACTGTACATCGTTGCTGACATAGACGCAGCTACACTGCCAGTCAACAAGCTTTTAAAGTTATAGTGCGTAAGTGTTAAAAACTGTTTGTGCAACTGTAACAACCTGTTCGTGAAACAAGCAGTAGTCATTGCCGTATTTGCGCGTCATCTCCTTTCATCATGCCAATAAAAAAATTGGACCAATACTAAATCAGATTCGACCGGTAAAATAGTCTCTCAAAAGTTCCTAATTCACGTGGTCAAACAAAGGGTAATAATGCAGAACATCAAGGGTATTTTTTTTATCTTATCGCTGAGATCTCAGCACCGATATGTGAATGGCTTCAAAGTACTTGATCACATTTTGGTTGTTGTGGCGCAGTAATAGTGCTCGAAGTTTGTTCTAACTAGATTTCAATGTGTAATATTTTTTTTATCATACTGCACCGTAAATATAAAGTAAATAAGAGTACTGTGCCGACGTGGGAGCGGCCCGCTACGTGCTGACGCGCGTTCCGAGGAACAATAATAAAGTTTTACCATACCATACCATACCATACTGCACCTGCAAACTGCCTAGTCATGTACAGGTGCCCACAAAATAACTTGAAACGCCGGACCGGTGGCCTTCCGCCGGCGGATCGCGCCGGTGACATGTAGTGCCAGGGTCTGCGCATGCGCGGTCTCCCTAACAAGCTCGCCTCGCTCCCCAGTGCATCTAAATAGGTGCTGCCTTGCTCCAAAGGAATATCGCGGGGTGCCTTTTGGCGTTGTCACAGGGGGGCTGTGCGGATGCGGTCTCTAAAACGCTGTGTGCGCGCGTGTGCACGCGATGGAGCATAAGCTTTGCTGTGCGTGCGCGTTACTGGGCATCGGCGCCTTTTAAAGCGAAACGCTTAACTGGCTTCTAAGTCGTGGAATGTGACCATCGTGGACAACATTTGCGGTAGCCAAAATCATAATGCGGCATACTACACCTCTACCGTTCAATAAAGCATGTAAAAGTGAATTACGCACCTAGTAGCTAAAGTAAATAAGAGTAATTAAAGGGTTCTAAAGACTAGTTAAATGTAATTAGGGTAATTAACAAGACAAGAACACTGGCATCATACGACACCTTTATTAAAGCGTGCTAAAGTGACTTACTAAGTAACCAAGAATAATTACGATAAATTAAAAGTAATTAAGGGTTGCGAACAGTAATAGAGACTACTTAACATCAACTCGAGGCTCCGTGTTAAGACTGGTCACGCCAAACTAAGATTAAGAGCTTCAAAGAGCAGTTACATACTAATTAGGATCAATTAAGACTTCGTAACATCAAGTAAGAAAACAATAAACCGAATTACAACCAAATAGTAGTTATTCAATTAATTAACCTACATAAGCGAACAATCGCAAATGAAGTGACGCAACACATTAAAGCTTTTGCCGTCAAAGTCGTCTTAGCAATCAATATAAGACCCCAATGAACTTTTTTTTTTGTTAAACATTCAACTCACAAAGCTGGACACCCCCTTGATTAGCAACGTATCACCACACTGAACGAAAAATTGAATGTTCGCGCCAACCAACGCAGACACGCGATCAAATAAATGTTAGAGTACTCCGTACTAAAACTGCAACGAAGTGGCCAAATTTCGTAAATAAATAGGGCACAATATGTATGCTATGTTCATTGTGACGGCGAAGCATTGAAGAGACCTTTATTATAGTGCCGCATGCACAAAACTGCATGAAATTGGCGTGTTGGAATACGCCATTTGATGTCATTTTGAAAACCTTTTTTACTACACGCAGTCATCCTTGTTGAAGGAGCCGTCGTGTTCTGTCAAAGTCAAAGTTCTGTTCTTATTATCAAGTAGTAAATGCGGTTCGGAATATAATTGCACAAGGACTAAAATACATCGCGCAACACGATAATCCGGCTGAAATGTGCACTATACAGTGCTATTATAGGCGAGCCGTGGCGCTCGCCCACATGAAAGATAAGCTATGAATTCATAGTTTCTTTAGGCGAAATATTTGACTCAGATATGCAAGACATTAGGTATAATTAAAGGTTATAAACGCTCATGGATTCCATCCATGCAAGCTATCCAGAAAGTATGACTATCTCTTAGAATGAATGCAGATTCCGACGAGAATTAGCCACAAGGATTACGCGTGCGTTTAGAGATTACGCTGCATAGCCCGCGAGCACGCTGTAGCCTACAGGCCTGCCACAAGCCTACCACAGCTGGCTTTAAATAGCTTCGCTGTTACAAATAAACGGGATATTGTCCTAGTGAGCCAGCGGAGAGTCCCCTCTTGCAAACACAACCCAAATCGCGGCGGACGGAGCTGGGGGCCACGGGGACGCCAACCGCGATATCGAGGAGTTTCCGGCCTTGTACCGAGAGGTTCTTGGTCGCTACAAAAAAGAACGTAAGAAATATCCACAACCCCGCGCGCGGCTGGACAGGTCCCAGGCAGTCGACCTGAGGCGGTTGCAAACAGGCACTTTCACCAACACCTACCACCTGCACCGCTTGCGGCCCGCGCTGCACCCGTCGCCCGGCTGCCCATGGTGCGAGCACGAACGGGCTGATATGGCCCATGTGCTTTGGGAATGCCAACGCCATGAGCAAGAAGCGCCAAGAGGAATGGAGAAGACAACAGCAGGACCCTCTGAAGCGGGGTGCCTCGCTGAAAGATGGCAAGCCGCCCTCCTCAGCGAGGCACCCAAGGATCAGGAGTGGGCCGTCCAGCGGGCCAGGGCCATTGCCGAGGATCTCGGAAGCTTTTTCTCCGGCGATGGACCCCTGGCAGCCTATAGCCCCGGGCACCAACAGCCATAACCGTTGGGCAAATAAAGTTTATTCCTATCCTATCCCTCTTGCGAAACCGTATGTCAGTAAAGGGACGCAAAAGAGAAAAAATAGGTTGAGCTGAGTTCAATTACTGCTCTACAGTAACATCGAAAATTCCACTCTTACCGTAAGAATATGCTTGGTATGGGACAGAAATTGTGCAAGAAGCAAAAGACCGTTGGCGACGTCGCCTTGCAGTTCCGGAAACAGCTCGTCAGGACGACACGAATTTTGACACCGTCTGCGCGGGACTAATTGCCTGGTTGTTAAACACCAGCGCACGCAAAAGGCGAAGGTCACAAGCAAGTGAACAAACAGGCGATGGCTCGCATCTCAGTTTATTTCTTTTTTAAAGATACGCGGCGCGCAGATATGTGCGTTCGTGAGCCATCTGTCGCACTCGGTGACAAAGAATTCGTCCCCCCGTTTTTTTTTTTTTTTCAACACCACATGACCTTTTGCTATTTGTTGCCATTTCTTTAACTTTATCTGAATCGTTCTGCACTCACGTTCATCGTACTTATCTGAGATAAATATGTGTCATCTTTTCCGGAAAGCAAACTGGGTTGAGAGTCATACAACTACTTATTAACTCGCCTGCGTCCATCGTCTCTTGTGCGTGCTGAAGCTTAACAATGCTTAGGATCTCACAAACTTTCCGTTCTATCCTAATTAACAATTTATCGGCTACTACATTCCCTTTATTCTAAAAGAGCCAAACACCGAACTTGGCAAGTTTCGAACAACTTTTACTGCGCCACCGACGGCCTAATTATGAGAAAATACTTTGAAGTCACTGACTTCACGCTGTCGGACCAGCGCTGCAGTTTCAGCACAATATTAAAAAAAAAAAGATAAAACTATTTTTTTGTTTTATTTTCTATTAATCAGCCCCTTACCGCGAAATTAACAAGAGTAGAGTTCTGCATGAGTGTTTCACTGGTTTAAAGTGATTTAGAGTTTCGCTTTAGTGTCTGCGTTAAAATAATAGAACAATCTTTCTTTCAGTCGGATTTCGTGGATGGGTACGAACGGCAGATAATCGTTCACAGGAAACAATTGAGCCTGTCCCGTCTTTGCGGATTGCGGAGAAACAGCCCCAGGAGGACGTGTGTTGACTGTCTGGCAAAGTTCGCGTGCAACCCAAGGATTGCGCTTTGGAACCTTCCCAAGGGCTATCAAATTACCGGCAACTGTCATAGGACAAGTGGCCAAATGGGGTGCTGCTCACTGCGCCGTCTGACAACGAGCTTTTTTGTGACAATCGGCTCCGTTTAATGATCCGACATCACTCGCACCTTGTTGTGGTCTCTACGTCCTTCATGTCCAAGGTTGCAATCTGTTCCCATCCCTTACTGAACCCGTGCTGACATCCTGAGGAAATGAAGCTGACAGCGGGTAATTGAGATGATCGTCAAATCATCATCAACAGCATTCGTCGCATTCTAAGTGGAGCACACCCTCTCCCACCATACATAGAAATCGTTTGTACTCCGGGGTATGAGTCCTTACGCGGCAATGAGCAGGCACGCGCCTACGCCAGAACGCACGCACACGGGGAGCCGCGAGAGGGACGCGCCGAACAGTTCCATCCCGAGCCAATACCATTAACCTACGCGCACATCCTACAACACTATCGCCTTTCACGAAGAGCACTACCACGGCCTCAATATGCTCTGACGCGAGATGAAGTCGTATTACGGCGGAAACTCCAAACACATATTTACACTTGAGTCTCTACCACGACATACACCCGGTGCTGTTTTCTTATAAATGCCCACACTGCGCAACCAATCAGTGCGCAACGCTTTACCATGTGGTATCAGCTTGCGCAAGCACACCAGATCTGATGAAGATGATGATGATTTAATGACATCCACTTTGAAACAGGGCGGTGACAAATGGTCACCTAGCCTGCTTGATTTAATCACGTATGCTATACCATGTTTGTCATGTAGCATTTTTCTATACATCTTCTTAACCTTTTTTGTATTCAAAATCTACCTCGTACCGCTACCTATCACTCTGAGAGATCCGGTCGTATCAATATCTTCTCTGGTATGTTATTTTACCAATACTGTAAGCATCTCGTGCTTATATCGACTGCTGACCGGTTGATGCTTCGGTCCACTCTAAAACCAAACGCTTCCGGAAGGTGTACGTTACCTGCGGTTATTACTGGGTGAATCCCTCCGCATTCCATTTAGGATGTGCTGAGTGGTCTGCGGATCTTTGGTGCAGCATGCACATGCCTCATCTAATTCCAAATACTTGCTCCACTATGTTTTTGTCCTAAAGCAACCGGCTGGAGCCTCAAATAGCAAGGCACTACCCTTTTGTGCTATCGTACAGATTTTCCCTACTAATTTCTTTCTTCTCATTCTTGTAACTCTCCATGGTCCTTTTTGTTTCCATTCTTTGCATCTAATTCACTGCCTGTGTTTCTCTCACTTTCTTTCTGATGACTCCTGGCTGTCTATATACAGTTTCAATTACCCTGTACTTGGTTCCCAACTTTCTTGACGTCTTCCTCCATTCTGAGTCCACGCTTTTCAGGTACAGATATTTGTGCACTTTAGCCTTCCATTAATTTGCATCCATGTTCCTGAGCCTAATTTTGCTAGGTGCTTCTCTGACTTCAAAAGAGGTCCAAGCCATGTCACCCTGCACTTCCTCATTTGTGGTTTTATCGTGGGCTCCGAAAGCCAACCGGCCTACCGATCTTCGGTTTACCTCCAACCCCTGACACACCCATAACACACCCCTCCACACCGCAATGGGAGACAGCTCCGACTCGACTTACACATTAAAGATGTTTATTCTCTCTCTCTCGACATACCAGCTCAACCTGGTCAACCGAACGAGAAGGGCAGATAAGGCCGCTGGACTCCTGGACTGAGGGGACCACCCACAGCAGAGCGGAGGATCTACCTACGCTCGCGTGCTCTTTTGCACAAAGTTTATTCTCTCTCTCACCAACTAAATAATGCCCAGTGGTGGATGAAGGCTTATTCGCTATAATCTCCAATCGTAGCTGCAAGCAGGCGAAACGCCCAGGTTTTCTCCTTGCTACTAGGAGATATCCAAAATGTCAAGCGCCATCATGCGCTATCCAGCATTTTGATTACGGCACGGCAAAATGAAGCTGTTCGCTTGATAGCTTAGCTACACGCATAGCTGCATGCTTTCACCCTTGTTTTAAGGTGCCCTCCCACTGCTGTTCACTGCCATAAGTGAAGCAAGGGATCCGTGCTAACTCCGGCAACAACTTATAGGGCTGTTTAAAACAGCTGTTGTACAGCTTTTGTACAGATCTGTCTTTGTGTCACTGATTTTGTGTCTGTGTATGTGTGTGTGCATTATTACGCTGCGCTTGCCGCCGGAGCGTCTGCTAACAATTAAATTTTAATCTTTCATACGCAAGAGCAGTGCGAGAATTAAGCAATGTACAGAACGCGGGTGAGAGGAAACACATGCAAGTCCCTACCGTGTGAATTAACAAGGAACAAAGTTCTCCTTCAACTTGCCGATCATGTTTGTCCGCCGTGTTTGCAGTACATGCATGTCCGATTTCAGTTCACACACTCAAAGAGGGAATGCAGCGCGAACTGAGCGACCCCAGTCATCCTTAGTTGCGTGTATGTAGCTTTATTATCAGCTTTGACAAGCATTACTATATTACCGGAGCTTCAATTTCTCACACTCGGCACGCTTTCTTGCGGACGCAACGAATCTGCCGCATTGTATTACAATGAAACGTTTTTCAATGGGTTTTCAAGATTAATTTCGACCTCTTGAGCTTAGCTGACGTGGCACCTAAGTTTGAGTACAAAGAACGCAGCCGCTTCAGCCCGGAATCGAACACGTGACCACACGTTTAGCAGCAAAACCCCATAGATTTCAGCAATATACTTAACTGCGCGAAGAAGACAAGACGTGAACAGAAGCATAGACGTACACAGAAAGCGCATCAATACAATACAATACAATGTAATACAATCGTACAATACATCAGTTAACCAATTCGACTAATGAAAGTGTGTGTTCTCAAGGCCACAGTGAAGATAAATAAAAGAAAGGCCACAATTTAAGGGACCGGAAGCTTTATTATTAGTGTAGCAAGAAGTACGGAGTGAACAACCACGAAATTCCTACTCCTAACACGACTTTGCTCGAGCCTTTCTTTGTGTTTTCTTCGTTCCAAAAAAGCCCACGGGAAATATTGGTGCAAGATCGAATTCGGGCTTTATTTACGGGTTCACATCGCGCGACCTTGGCCCGACAGTCGTCGCCAAGGATGGCTTCGCTGCGGGGAAGCAATTTTGCGCCATTGAGAGAGAACCACGCGGGGTGCGCGTTAAGCTTTTGTTCCTGGCGTCGGGCCCAAGGCACTTACCGAATCATCAGACGCAACGCGTACAAGCATCACTGAGCCTTTGTTGCTTCTACAAGCGCGTGGTTGCTTGCGCACGAAGCGAACACCTGTTGCGGAGCTACTTTAATCTGCTGCCAACTTCTTCTCACAAACCTTTCAAGTAATTCGGCTCAGTTCATATTAGACAATCTTTGCAGTATATCTCAGACTTTAAGGCTTTGGTATAGTTGTGGTGGGGCTCTGGTACAGTAAGGACATTGGACGTAGAACAGTGTGAGTAAAGATAAGAACACATGCTTATGCTGAAACTACGTCTAACACTTGTTCATTTCACTTTTTTTTCTCCTTTTGGTCTTGAAGAACTAAAGCTTGAACGTATAACTTTTCAGCCGGTCTCTTCTGGCGTGTTGTTATTGCGCAAAATTTCTTGGCACTTCAAGCAGTGTCTATATATGGCGAAACAACTACCGATACTATAAGCAAACCAACAAATAAACACTGCGTTGGAGTTCTCACGTTTCGAGATGCAAATAAAAGTACGACGCTTATTCGGTACACTAGGACCTGTAGTATGCAGAAGTGGTCACTAAAGCAAAACTGTAGCAGCTTGAAGACATCACATAAAAAAAGGTATGCTTGTGACGTAAACGCGTAAATATTAATATATGACAGAAGGACATTATCAAATAATTTCACGACACAATGCTAAACTCTTGATTGTTCTTTCTTTTTCTTTATTTTTATACCGAGACCGCCGAGTTCGCCTGGACATTCACTCCTTACGAAACCAAAAGCGCCAGCTTTGACATTTGGCTGCTCGGTGCGGCGTAGTGAACGCTGTGAGCATCGTACAAATGTGACAAAAACATGAGGCTAGTACATTTGCTCTCATACGTTTTACACGCCACATGAATTGGTCACGAGTGAAAAGTTTACCATCAGACGAATACACAGAGAACCTGATCGCGCTAAATAAAAAGTGCGCTCCCATTAGTGAGTCCCATTCGTTGACGACTGTTCATAGAACAGACCGAGCGCAATGTCGCTGACAACAATAAACGCACTGCTATTTCAGATATGCTTGTTGCTGTTTTGGAAAACCGGTTTTCTTTTACGCAAGGGTTGTAAAAGTCTACCACCATGGCGACACCAAAGGTATTAGACAGACGACACCTCCTGTGAACGGCGCAGCCTGACCACGGCAGAGAGAGCCCTTCTGGATTGTGATCGCAAAACTGCTTCACCTTTCAAGCGTGCAGCTGGTGGTGGTACAGTTATTATCTTGATACATGCAGACCAATGAAGGTTTAGAGTGCTAAGCCAAGGGGCTTGCCATATACATTCCCATAATTACACGTTTTTTGCTTATCTTATAAAGACATTACGTAGATCCCCCATCATTTCCGAACATCTCCGCTAGAACAATGGCAAAAACTACGAAATTGCTCGACCAGGCACGAACATTTCAATAGGACAGGATGATACAAATGGTCATGGTCGTCCCAGAATAAAATTAAATTGTGGAACGAAACTGCGCAGTTGGTTACGAGGGACACTCTAGCGCGGAGGTCTTAGGGTTAATTCTGACCACTTCGCGTATGTAACTTGAAATGCACGAGCTGTTTTGAATTCAAAGTTAGCTGCATCGGGCCCATAAGCGCGCGCCCGCCGCGGCAGGCAATCGAATCCGCGGCCTCGTGCCCAGCAGCATAAATACATACAGCCACCGTGGTACCGCGGCACGCTCAACTGAAAATAAACTGTAGCGAAAGCTTTCACTAGGGCTCCATGGTACGAATCATACTTAATATTGCGCTATTACTGCCACATTTAGCCTGACTGAAGCAAACGACAAAGGACAGCGAATATTCACCTTTGTTACCTGCAACGTCAGAGTAACCAAACTACTAGCGAAACTCACACAGCGTATCGAAGCCACTTGCAAGTCAACAGAGACGGGTCGGCGTGCGTACACACACCAGAGTTGTGCCGCGACATTCTGCATACCTTCTCTAGACGTGTTATGGTCTGATCGGCTGAACCGCTTAGCGTCGTCAACAACTGTAGAACGTGCTGCAACAACTACCGCTTTGAGAAAACTAAGGGTCTATTCTGCACAAAATGTCTTTATTCTCACGGACTCAACGTCAGCGCTCCAGCGATTATATCGTGACCTGCCTCGGGAGATCTGTTTTACTAAATAATCTCAGGCGCTCCTTAAATATCTTAGGAGCAGGGTATACCGAATAAAATGTCCGTGGATACCATGAAATGTTGGAAGTGAAGGTAATGAGAGAGATGACGCTCTTTCGCGCCAAGCGCTGTCATGTATCCCAAAATTGAGAAATCCGAAGAGTTTGCAGAAAACTTGGGATGAGTACACAATCATTTTCCGGCGCTCCACAAAAATCCACACCAAGCATGTCTGACCCAAGGACGTACTCGTGAAGACATTGCCCTGTCGTATTGCATTAGAACCAACTCCGCGTGCACCCAGGCTTGGATGTTTAAGGCTGGACGACCTTCTTCACCGCTTTGTGCTTTATGGGGTGAGGATATAAAGGCGTTGCTTCACAGCCTGCAAAAGAAAGGTCTTACACACTCGTGCTGTGAATATGTGGTGTTCCCTAGGACCCCCACTTGTCAGGTAGGGAGGGCTACGACAGTTGCTTGCCTTTCTTCGAGACACGAGGTTGGGTAAATTCTGGCGAGACACCCTTGCTAAAAATGTACTAGATGCTCAGGCGGAACAATTGCCAGCTAAGCATGTCAGGCTAATCCTCACCTGCTGCTGCACCTCCACCACGAAATATGCGCTCTTCGTATTCGTGCTCATATATGTGTGATTCTTCCGTCCGGTTCTGTGTATAAATAACCGGGCACTTTATTCTCATTCAGAAATTAGTGGCATTAAATCTCCGATGAAAACCCTACATAACGAAGCGATGACCTAAAGAGAAATAAAGGAATACTGTGGAACGATACGACAAAATTGAAGACTGCAATAAAATTTTCCGCATCTCCCTGGTAATCTTTGGATTATGTCACACCGGCCGAGTAGTATAAACACCGACGGAGTAGAAAAGTTTAAATATAGAACGCTATTTTCACCCACGACTGTTTACGTGACTGTTTGCATGTTGTTCCAGCCAAAAAGCAACGTCGCATCGCGGCAGGCAGCGGCATGTTCCCACGGGCACCATGACGTCACTGTGGAAGCGCCAGAGCTGACGCGAGCATCGTTAGGTTATCTGTGGCGTGGATTCTCGCCACGCGATTTCGCGCTCTCATTAGAATTTTATCGAGGTCTCCCTTTTGTTCGGCCTCGCTGTGGTTGCTTGTGCCAGGTTGTTTTCTTTACCTTGACGGCGCTTCGGAACGGTCCCACGAGGCCCAGTGTATATATGTTTTTGTGTGAAGCTTTCTCGCTTTCCGCGTTAATCCACGCAATTGAAAAGCCAGCCGATATGATTCGCATTACCTTCTAATCCCTGTATACTTGAACCATTGACCTCACAGAGCAACGTTCTTGCGACGCGCAGTTCGCAATGCGCATGTTCCGCTCCAACAATGAAAACAGCATGCGAATAAAAAAAGTAAAGATAAATAAATATGGATATACGCTATCAGTAGAACGAAGTAATAGTTGTGGGTAGTGGTAAAATCATGGCCGTGGTTTTAGACTCGCAGGACTACTGGCGGCATTTACACCACCTGCATATCTTGTATAGAAACATGTGATTCTCCGCTGGCCAATGAGACCGGCACTGTCCAAAAACTTAACAAACACTCACTTCGTCTGTGGCAATTTGAGCACCGAGAATTATGTCTTCTGAAGTACTCATTACGATGTCAATTGCTCGACTCGTGAAGTGTGGTTTTGGAAACGTTGGAAACAAATACTGTATATCTGAGGCTTCTCCACAACAACATAATTGCTGAATAAATAAGTGCAAGGCTGGCGTGGTGTTGGTAGTGGTGATGTGACAGATGACAGGATCACTGCGAGTCACGCTTCGGAGTACTGCATGCGTAATCAGGTAAATTAAACGAATACTTTTACGCCAGCTATTTCGGTTTACATGGCCGTTTTGAGATATATAAACATGGAACATTTATGACGATTCCCTTTGACTTTTCAACACAAACATGTGTCATAGAGTTTCTGACTAAGAAGTTAATTATTGTAGTTTAATTAGCCAACGTATTCCTTTGGTTTTTCTTGCAGATGATGTCGCAGTGACGTAATTCGAGTAATTTTTGTGAGCGCAAAAAAAAAAAGTGTTCGACTGTGAAAGAAACACTGTGTTGGGCCCATGGTGTTTAGGCTCCAGTCAGTGAACTTAGTGTGTTCAACTTTCTTAATGTGATCGTACTGGCGAGAAAGCTAATTACGTTCCGCACAGCGTCCCTTCTTGACAAGGGCATCGAAGTGCTTTCGGTTGCCCCACGTGGAGCACGGAAAGATTTGTCGGAACTTTTATAGCAATGCCCGGTAGCCTTTGTCAACCACTTCGCGTTAATGGATTCATATCTGTGACACCGTTTATTCATATGGACCGTGACGTAGATGTGGTAGGAGCTGACAGGAGAAGCGACAGTGTTCCCTGAATAGTGCCGAGTAATCAGGAAAGGAATGTACGACTGTTTTTCGCCTTCCTCCGAGACCATGAGCTGACGAACGTTTGGTCAAATATGCCTGTTAACAACGAAAGGCATGATGTGAAGCAAGTTAAATTCCAACAGCAACAATGGCGTAGCAGTCACTTGTGCATAAAAAACGACAAATTACAGATGTATCAATTGTCTGCAGTAGGACACAAACATCGCCAGCGTCATCAAAAAAGGGAGTTTTTTTTTCTTCTCCGGCACAGTATGCCTGCCACAGGAAACATTAGGCGATCAGTGATGAACAGGCAGCGCGAGTCGAGCCTGTGACGTTTAGATGTGTTGTGCTGCAGGCGAGTTGGTTAAGTTACGCTCGTCGGCGCCTCGTATTACGTCCTGTAGCTGCTGCAGCCGCCCGGGCGGAACAGCGACATCGCTCAGCTCTTTTCCTCACAGCGGGAAGCTCAGTGACTCGGCACCGTCATTGATAATTTGTGCCAACTCGCGGTGTTCGTCAATAGGGCTATACCCTTCTAATGGACAGTCACAGTCATTAGAGCCGGCCCGTGCGTCTTATTTGGAAGGAAGCTGAGTGCTAAGCATTGCCCCTATCGTAAAGGACTACCTACTCAGAAGCAAGTGTCCGTGTGGTCTTTTCCAGCGTTTTCCTTCGTGCAAGAAGAAAGTAATTGTCTTTCTTTTTTCCTGATCTGTTGCTATTGCGCCATCTTTTGTGGCATTTAGTTTATCGATTTCTGACGCTTCGCCACAGCCAGCGCAAGTATAGCAAATATGGTCATGCGACCATTTAGGAATCGTTGCTGATGAGGCGCACGAGTTCACAGAACGTGCGCCGCATTACCCGTGCAGAGTGCATAAAAGCACAACTTTGTTGTTATACGCTGCCGCGACTTCAAATTGTTTCCTCGTTTATTCTTCGCAGCCTGAACACTTGCCCCGAAATGAATTTGGTGAAGGTATCCCAAGATATTTGCATTTTATTGTTATTTCTGTTCATTATATAGGTATAAGGCGTAGCATTCAGTTTCCTTCCAAATATGACGCACGTATAGTTAAACGCCTATAGGTTCCAATGAGTGTGGCCGTATACATGCTGGCCCATATGAATATGGTGGGAAATGACGCAAGAACCAGAGATACAAAGAATGACAGACGGCAAAAACACTCCTGTAATTGTCTCGTTGTCTCTTTCTGTTCTTATGTCTTTGTATCTTCTGGGCTGTTTTTGCCATACATATACAGTATACGTACCAGCTCGACCAGCTTGGTCAGCGTTGCTCGCGTTGTCACCAGAGCGCTTCTTCGGTACCTGGGGGCAGCACGGTGCCTGCCGCGTAGACACGCTGTGTCTCGTCTAGTGGACGTGGTTAACCTGAGCTCCTGCTTTTTTTCTCTCTCTCTTCCTCCACCTCTCTCTCTTTCACTCCCCTGTCACCGCCACTACATTTCCCCTTGTATCTCTGTCACCATACTCATCCTGGTCATCAAGAGAATAATTTTCTTTAAAGCAGAGGTGTTTGCTTATTCCCAGCGATTATAAAAACGGGGTGAAGATTCTTGCGGACCTAAATAAGTTTTACCACCACTACCACCATTCCCAGCAATTTAGCGTGAGCCTTCTGTTTCTCGCTGTATACAGGGAGTCCTAACTATCATGCACCAAGATTGAAAGAAAAGCGAATGCCACGTAGTTGGGCAGTACCAAGGTAATTTGTTTCCTGTCGCTTGGAGATACTCAGAGTATTTTTTTGCATCCCGCCTTATTACGCAATTAGTCTTAATTAATTTATGAACTTATCAAAACCCGCCGCGGTGGCCCAGTCAGCTAAGGCGTTGCGCTGCTGAGCACGAGATCGCGGGATAGAATCCCGGCCGCGGCGGCCGCATTTCGATGGAGGCGAAATGCAAAAACGCCCGTGTGCTTGCGTTGTAGTGCACGTTAAAGAACCCCAGGTGGTCAAAATTAATCCGGAGCCCTCCAATATGGTGTGCCTCATCAGAACTGGTTTTGGCACGTAAAACCCCAGAAAGATGATGAAGAACTTATCAAATATTATATTTACTTGGAAAGTGTCTATGAGAAAATTGTAGAGCAACATGAAAAACTCTCGTTACAGCTTTCTGTTGCTCAATATGTGCTACATAAAAGTGTTTTCCCCAGCGTGAAAGAACCTCGCGAATACACGCAAAGTGCCTCGAACGGCCAGTCGCGCGGCAAGAGACCGTCTGCTAATACCCCAGTCATCCGGGCATACCAAAAGTCCTTTGAAGCGTAGAGCTTTCAAAGAAACATTAGTTCGAGGGATATGTGTCAGTGCTACACGGCCTCGAGAAGGTCTCCGCTGAAGCTTTTAACAAAAACCACAACGTATCCTAAAACACAAAAGGGACGAGGAACCAAATAAATCTAACGACGTACAGAAAAAAAAGTAAGGAAGAAAGAGAGGGCACCCTTATGCGTAGCAGCCGATAACCAAACCGCAGATGACGCCCATGCTGCGTCGATGCTGCTGATGGTGACAGGCCGTGCCGGCGCTGCTGCACCGGCGCATTCATGATTTAGATCGCGGGTGTCGCGATATTGTTTAGTGCTTAGAAACTTCTGCAATACCGTGAAACTTCTTTTTAACAGGTAAAAATTTAAATTCTATATTCTACAGAATGTTTTTTTTTCTTCTCTCGGACACCCTCTAGGCTCGAGAGATTTTACAGGACAAGCGCGGATCCCCTGACTCAAAGCTCCCTTCAACTATAGGCCTCCATTAATGCGCATGTGCGGTAGCGCGCGTCTTCCTTGAAGTAAATAATTTTTGGTTCAAAAGGCTTTGAAAGTGGGCGTGTGACTGGGGTATAAGGGCCACTTAGTCTCATTCACATCGGCGACTCGCAGAGGTCGGGCGACCAATTTGGTCGAAAAGCCACCAGTCGCAAATAGTCGCTTTGGTCGAAAAGTCACTGCCCGATTTTTCAGTCGCGCGACTGCAGCCGCAAACATTCTGAACCAGTCAGCGGTGTATGAGCAGGACGTATGAATTCGCTGATGATTAATATACGCGACGATGCGAGCAGAGGCGAACCGCACCAATCGTCAGACAGTTCGGTGTGACGACGGGCAGATCGCGCTTGAAGGTGTGAACGCCGGTCGCCAGTTGATGTAGATAGCGCGACCTCCATCAGTCACCGGTGCCAATGCGCCTTTACTCTATAGTCCATTCACTCACGGTGTACACATTTCTGGACCCGACTTATTTTTGTCATTTCTGTGCAGTTGTGGCAAGAAACAGACCCATAAAATTAAGCTTAGAGTAAATTGAACGCTCTGCTTAACTCAAGTACCTTCATTTTACTTATGAGGGAAATCTATCGCTACCCAAAATCACTTTAGAAAAGGCACTGCAGTGTTTGACGGGAGATGTGTGACGTGGGACATTCCTGTAGCAATTGCGAAATAATCTTAGAGCGAAGCTGTTTATGGCTAGGGTGCTATGCATTTTTCGCGTCCGTCAACAGATCTGCGTGTGCAAAAACTCATCTCCCGAGAATCGCTTCATTCAATGCAAAAGTTTATACGTCTCATCACTTGGAAATGCATTTTCAATAGATTAGTTATCGATAGGCACCATTTTCAAGATCAGTAGACACTCAGGTAGATAATAAGGGTTTCTCAAAGATTTGCCGCTATGCGACCTGCGTCAGCGATGTGCACGCTCGCAACGCCCTCCCTTTGTCGTCGTTCCAAGCGTTTGTGTGCCTATAGTTTTCTTCCACTTTCCCGGCATGGCGGTCCCGTCACGCGTGTCTAGTTTCCTCCGGCTCCCCGAGGTGCCGGTAGTCTTCCACGCGAATGTATGCCACCGGTGGTTATTCTTCGGAATCACCACCGTCGCCGCTGAAGAGAAATAAAATTTGCTCATACCTTTGATCTAAATTTTGTGTCACCTCTATGACGTGTGCTAAACTGCTTCGCTGGTAATCCGCCTTCACAGCAGTGGAATGTCGCGGGATATTTGTATCAGCCTCTCCTCTCGACTTCCACAAGCCTGAAGTAAGGTCGTGCCGTACGTCGTTGTAAAGTGTGGTCGCGACTACCTCCTGCTACCTTTGCCTCGATTTCAAACGTCGAAAGGTGCAAACATAATCGAAACACCTCGAATTGCACACACGATCATGAGTGCCCGTGCGCCTATCACCGTATAAGCGCGAGCGCTTTAGGAGTAAAGAAATCATATAATATTTTTGTAGTAATGCTTGCAACGAATAATTAACTTGTGCAAGTAATTCGCGCTAGTGATTTAATTCTTTTTCTATGAAGAAATTTATAATTACTGAGTGCACAATAATTATATAGTACTTAATGACTCTGTAATTATGGTGACTCATCATAAAATGTAGACAGTCATTGTAACACCTTGACTTGCTCTTAATGGAGTCTGCCGCACCTAGGCATAAAATTATGTAAATTTCATAGCTTTATCAACAGTCCACCACAATTCGTGGCTGAAAGGGATAGTGCATTCTCTTTCTCTCTGCTGACCCTGGTTCCCTTCCATTATTGCGTATTGTTTTTCTCCAACAGACCGTCGGGTGCATGCACCACATTCTAACGCCAATTAAGTAATACCTAGCCGGGTTTGATTCTAGCCTGCCCTGACGTATTTCTAGTTCTTACTTTCACGTCACGTTACGTAACGCTCTTCCGGCTTCTAAGCTTCACGCTCATCTTTTCTCGTTCCATCCCTTTCGCTGGTCTTTAGCTTCATTTCTAACTTTTTTTTTATCCCGATTGTTACGGCCACGCAGGTTAGCACTCGCATAGTGCAGTTATTGGAAACTTTCAGGAGTATAATCTGCAAATGGACGTTTGCGAGTAGAAAGGTGCCGATGTAACATTTCGCTAAGCAAGTGCACGCGAGGGTATTCCCCACAGAGATCACACTTCGTGCTTAAGGACGTCAAACTTTCAAACAAATCTTCTTATAGTAATCAGAAAAGTAGCATACGAAATTGGTACGGGGAGACATACGGGAATAATATACGGTGGTGGAGCGCCGGCAAAAAAGCGTGAGGAAAAACAAAGACATAAAGGGAAGCAAGTCCCGGGAGAACTATTTAGCGTTAGTTGACCGAGAAGTCAATAATGGCGATAGAGACAGAAGAAAGGGGAAAGGTAGGGAGGTTAAATTAACCAGAACGGACAATCCAGTTTGCTGCCCTGCATTAGGGAACGAGGGAAGGGGGACGTAGATAGATAAGAAAGTAGAGAGAGACAGGGAGCTCAGACACGCGGTCACAGCCGGTCACTACAACCACCGGCTATCACAGCCCAAGATCACTTGTAGCAGAACGAACATCAACTCGCGCTATATTCAGTAGTTTGTGCAGGTCTGTTCCCCTTAAAAACTGCACCAGTGCCTTCATCACCTTCAGCTGCAATGGCTTATGAGGTCGGCAGTTCCAAAATGGTTTGTTCTGATAGCGGTCTCTGATCAAAGCGAGCAGCGCAATTGTGCGCGATCGTATAATTAATGGAAACATCAACTCTTTTCAATAGGCGGGAAAATAAAATGGCGATTAATCTATCTACTAGAGGTTATTGGGGACCACGGGCTATTCGCCCGTGGTGTTTGAGCCGTCCACAAGTACATACATATAACGATTCTAGGACTACAGAAGAAGTGAGATCTACCGGCCCCTGCTCTAAAACAACTGAGCTTACTCCTCTTGTATGAAAAGTACAGCAACCACGTGCACGTCTATACCGATGGATCGACTACGTCGTCCAGTTCTGGTGGTGCGGTGGTTATACCAACGCGAGGAATAACACTGCAGTTCAAGACATCGCATGTCACGACCTCTACGGCGGCAGGACTAACGGCTCTGCGTCGTAGACTGGAATTCACTGAATCTGAAAGACCTAGAAAATGGACTGTGTTTTCTGACTCAATACCGGCATTACATGCACGCAGTCAGGTCTCCGACGCGGATGTCATGAACAGCTGACATACAAAATCGTGAGACTTCACCATCACGACCAACAAAAAGTCCATGAGCTTGCCTTTCAATGGGTACCTGGTTATTGTGGAATCAGTGGCAATAATTCCGCAGATAACGCTGCTCGCACATCACATCAAGAGCACAGCGTTCCAATTCCGCGTTCGAGGACAGACGCCGCTAGGCAGCTTCGACACCTGGTACGTAGTCTCACACTGGCTGAGTGGAACTCGCCAAACTTAAGACTTACACGACTGCATCGATTAAACCCGTCACTGCAACTCCGACCTCCATTCGGACTTCCTCGACGTGAAGCTTCGCTTCTCTGTCGCCTTTGGTTAGGAGTTGCCTTCCCAAAGGCATACTCTACATTAATTGGAGTGACCGATAGTGCAGCATGCCAGGTCTGCGGCACCTGCTGTGCCACAGTCCACGATATGCGTCAGAAAGACAAAAACTTGCTAACGCGCTACAAAAACTGGACAATCGGCCCCTTTCCGTGTAGGTGCTGTTGGAACAGCGCCCCATCGCTCGTCGGCCCGTAAAGCGGTAAAGGCACGTTTCTGCTTCTTGAGGACGACGGGCTTGTGTGAACGTCTGTGACTATTAGTGCAATACCACACGCGTCAACGAACTCACTGCTAATTTCCTTCTTTCCTTCACTCCTCTCTCTCCCTGTCATCTTTGTGTTCGCCTTTCCCACTCCCCTGGTGTAGGGTAGCCAACCGGACGTTATTTTGGTTAACCTCCTCTGCCTTCTGCTTTTCTGTCCTTCCCTTCCTTAATGCTATTAGCAATGCATATTATGGTTGGTTGATAATCGTTGCTTAAATGCTTTACGTAATGGTTATTATGAAAGGAAGCACGTAACCAGTGACACATACCAGCGACCCACGTTGGCATCAAAGTGGTTCATTGATGAGTGGCACATACACAGTTGCACACGCCCAGTGGTACGTTGGTGTCAAAGAGGGTCGTTGAAGTGCACCATGCATATGCCCAGAGTTCTGCACTCCGTCGCCCAATTAGGTCTGACGACTGGTTTTGAACAGGATGCCTAAGCACAGGAGCCCGATGTTCTATACATTTTACCATGGACCAGCCAGGCACCAGAGTTGGCGGCAAAGAGGCCAGGAGCGAACATATAGATACATATAGACATACCGTAAACTGTATTATGTTCCAAAAGAATGCTAATGGCATTCGAAAACAGTGCCGTAGACCAAAATATTACTCACTGGTACGCTTTGGTTAACACACACTGCAATCAGGAAATAAATATGAAAGGTACTTGTCCGGCTTCTAAGTTTTCAGGTTTCAAAACATTGTGTTCTGGTTCTTTTCCAATAAAGCCGTGCTTGTATTATTTCGTCGTCCGTGCACGCCCCGAAGCTTGCTCGTATACGATCATATCACCGGCATGCTAATTTACGTTCCCACCACAAATAGCCAATACGAATCACCGGCCTCATGTTTCTTTTTTTTTTTTTTGACACTAACCGTGTAGTCAAGTCGGGAATTGCGCAAGTTGGTTGATATTCAGTTTGTTTGCAGCACCACAGAGACGAATACATGCATTCTAGAGCTCACAGCGAAATGACTGAGCGTGTAGAACGACTAAAACGACGATTCACTCAATCGTGTCACGATGATCACCTCCGACAAGCTGCCACGCATCGATATGAAGACAGCTTCCAGGAATTTTCTCATTTTCCCGTAGATGTCCTGTTTACGTGAGCTGCTCTAAGTAACAGTGCTATTGCCCGCGCAGTGCACTATCGAATGCTATTGTTCTTCAGGGATTCTCAGCACATTTGTGCTGACTCTCCTGTTGTTTAAATGCTTGTTTCTTTGCTCACACTGAAGCATAAAACTGAGTGGTCGGTGATTTTGGGAAGGTCACGTAGGAGGAAGTTACTTTATTTACCCGATCGATAAAAGGCTTAAACGAACGTTCAGAGCTGGCGTGGATATAATTGTACCATTAGGCTCGCCACAGTAAATAACATGACCAGACAAACAGGAAAAACAGTAAGGGCCTTGGTAAAGAACTTCACATGATAATGTTCCAGTGGATACTTGGCCACTGCAAACATCCTAAGGAACTTAGCATGCTGATGAGGCGGCACGACAAGCGCTTACGGACATTGCAACAAATGGACTTCCTCTATAACAGGGGGATTTGCGCCATATCTTAAGAAACATTTCAGCCCCTGATTGCAAAGAAACATGGTTTGATCAAAATTCAAAATTTTCAGTATTATTTACCATAGACCCTTGCCTTGATTTTGGTATACCATGCACATTAAAACCAGCAGGTCTTTTGACACACTAGTTTACCGTTTGAAACTTAGTACCGCGTTTATAAAATACTAGGGTCTTGTGCTTGAAAGGATCAAGTCCACGTAATGTCGGCGGCCTGGCGCACCGTCAACGTTCCCGTCCATACTTGTTCTGGACGCGTTTCGGTGCACTTGGCCGACTCTGT
Organism: Dermacentor silvarum; assembly: GCF_013339745.2. Lineage (NCBI taxonomy): Eukaryota > Metazoa > Arthropoda > Arachnida > Ixodida > Ixodidae > Dermacentor > Dermacentor silvarum. The sequence continues at coordinate 60,479,402 of NC_051157.2, forward strand.
AAATAGAGTGCTGCGCGAGTTTAGCCCCGAACCGCACCGAACTGCAGCTGAGACGTCATCCCTGCCTGGATGACGTCTCAGTTGCAGCCTCTAGACTTCTGCATAAACGAGCTCTTCAAAGACCGGGTCAAGCGGTGCTACGCGAAATGGATGCAATCAGGTGAGCCCGGAGTGACGGTGACCGAACAGCTGAAGCGTGCATCGCCAGCCCCGCTGTGCAAGTAGATTGCGGACGCATGGGCGAGCACCCCAGAGGCCCCTGTTGGTCGCGCTTTTAAGAAGTGCGGCATTTCGAACGCGCTCGACGGCACCAAAGATGACAGTCTCTGGAAAAAGTTATCGGACAAGGACCTGCCCCAAAGATAGCACAACCGTGGGATGGCGATGATTGAAGCGTGAAGTCCGATGTAAATAAATGTTTTCGTTGAGTTTGCCTCGCTAGTATTATACGCGGATGAAACTTTGTTTTCACCTATCGCTATCCCCGAATCTCGCCTCGTATTATAAGTGGGTTCGTATAATGTGCGGGTTTTGATGGTAGGTTTCACTGGTTGCCAAAGTAGCTGCCTTCCAAGCCGCAGATTCACAACCTGATTAGGAAGACTGTACAAGATGACATGAGCTACAAACATTTGTTGAATTACTTGAGTGACACGCTTCAGTGTTTCAGTCCTGCCTACGTGAATAGCGGCTACCTCTTCTGTCTTCTCGAGCTCGTCGCATAATGAAAGCCACCTTTGCTCATTCGGTCCGGCAAAAGCCTCGGGGACACAGGGTTATTGCGGGCAAGTGCAGATATATGTTGCAAAGAGGTGTTATTGAAAAGTTATACGGCCTGTGAGCCACACCCTTGCTTTTAGTTCAGATGAAAGATGTTTCTTTAGAGTTCTGTGCTTACGGCAGTCGCTTAAACGCTGTAACTAGGTTTTCGCAACATGAAGAAATTAATTCAAGCGATTAGAACTACGATTACATACAAAAAGTACCCCTCTATTGAAACCACCTTACTGACACACAGGTTATGGCGTGCTGGTGCTGCGTACTTAGGGACGGGTTCAATGGCCAGCCGCGGTGACTGCATTCACATGGGGAAATAATGCAGAAACCCGTACTAAATACAGTTTTCAACAGGTGTTAGCCGAGATACAAAAAAATCACAGCATATCCACGGGGTGAATGATGATGAGTGGGCGAAGCTCCGGAGGGAATCATCGGATCTCCCGCTTAAGGGGACGCTAGCACAAACGCGTTAGAGACGTGCAGTACTCTCTAGTAAGGGGGAGCGGCCACAGCGTCTTACGCAGCCATTTACACATGCCGGAACGTGCACCGCGTTTGCCGACGCCATCACATGACTGCTGAGAGAGTATACCCCCCGTATTCATAAACGCTCCTCGACTTGAACTTGACTTGCCACCGCCTTGGGCAGCGCGTTCGAAACGCGTTGAAGGTAAGGCGGAGAGGCCACAGCGTCTTACACCAGCTTCTTACACGGGCCGTAACGCGCTAGCACAAACGCGTTAGAAACGCGCTAGAAACGCGGCCTTTCGTTAATGTTGGGTATTTATTGCCATCGTGGTGCTTGTGTTTATGTGTGCTTCGTGGCGTAGTGGGCTAACGACGCGCGCTCGGAAGCGAGGGGTCCCTGGTTCGATTCCGCGCTACGGACACAACTTCGGAATTTCTTTTCTCATTTTTCTCAGACTGGTTACACACTACTACTACGACGAGGGACAAACGGGTGCCGCTTTAAGGAGCTTCGCCCCTAAAATAAGGGGTTTTATGTGCCAAAACCACGATTTTATTATGAGGCACGCCGTAGTGGGGACTCCGGATTTATTGGGACCACCTGGGGTTCTTTAACGTACGCCTAAATCTATGTACACGGGTGTTTTCGGATTTCGCCCCCATCGAGATGCGGCCGCCGTGGCCGGGATTTGATCCCGCGACCTCGTGCTTAGCAGCCCAACACCATAGTCACTATAAGCAACCCTGGTGGTTTTGCCGAGATAGCCAACGCGAACTGTCTGGTAAATAAAAGGAATCGACTTCGTGCTCTAAGATTTAGGTATGCGGTAAGAAAAACAGGATGCTGACAGAATTTACCCAGAGCCCTCCACATGGTCTATCTCGCGGTCAACTGTTCTGATTCGATAATTACAGAAGTCTTTTAATCAATCGATCACTGTATTGACAGTTTAGTGGCGTGCATGTGATTGCCTGCACGTACACAGTGCCAACAGACCGCGTTCTTGGTAAGGAATGACGCCATATGAACGGACTGAAATCAGTGAAACAGAACTTCCCCTTTGAAACACGTCTGCAAGGTTACGGGTGTAAGACTTCCAACAGAGAGATCGCATCTCAGAACGGCGACCACAAAAACGAAGGGTAACCTCAAGTTGGCTGCGCTGGCGCGCCGATAAACCGCTTCCTTCCCGGTTTCGAGTGTTTCATTTCCGTACAAGTATCTGTCGCGATCGAAAGGGGCTCTCTAGAGCACGTCCACGACCACGAGCGGTTCTGTGACTGTCGGTGAGGAAGCATAGATTCGCCAGAAGAGGCACGCGCTCGCGCGTTGTGTTCCTCTTCACGCACGCGTTTACATCACGTGCACACCATATATCTGATTTTTAACGTAGTATCCGCGGCAACTTATCGCCTCGTTTCCGAGACTTGTTGTATCTTGACCCGCCATTTCCGGAACGGCGCGCGTTGTGAGAACGCCATCGGACCTTGGTTCAAGGTGAGGCAGTGTTTACGCAAGCTGCCCTTTCGTCCCCTTTCCCCCTATGCGCCGGCCTACTGCGTGTATTTTTCTCTTCCACGAGGCGCCGCACTGCGTGGCTAACTTCTCGAGCGAAGTGCACTGTACAGCGCTATAGAAAGCGCGCTGATATTACACTACCTGTGGTGAATCGATCATCTGGTTACGGTTTTCTCGGTGTGTCTTAATAGCAATGGCATTGGACGGGAAACGTATATACAGGGCGTCACAGCTAGCGTTAGTCGAACTGTGAAAAGAAAAAGAAACATATTTGAAAAACACGGTGAAAGATATAGTTTTAAGGCCTACTACGTTCGGTCGTCAGGCCTCTGATGACCGAGCACCTCAGGTCATTTATAATTGTATCTTGCAACGTGATTATTTAATCTTTTTTTTTAACTGCTTGCCTAACGTTAGCTGGGACGCAGGGTAGATCCACGGGCTGCTGATGGAATTGCGCTGCTAGCGGTTTTCTGTGTGGCAAATATATCTTGCGCGTGTGACATGCGAAGTCAGTGGCTTCTACACAAATGTGAATGAATGAAAATGGTTGAGCGCAAATATTGACGGGAAGTGAAGCAGTTAAAAGGACTGAAGCCTGCAGTAAATGAAGACCTTAATTGTCGTGCGGGTAAAAGGAAGTGGATCTCCAAGCACAGCTGCAAACAAACCAGTGGTGGTCACCACTGAGGGACGACACGACATCTCACCCTTCTTTCTTTCATTTCTTTCTCCTTTTTTGCCACAGAGGAGAACTTCAATAACGCAAAAGTACCACAACCTTCTTCTGGCGTAGCTTTTCATTACGTATTACGTTTTCATTACTTTTCGTTACGTGTTCACGCTACTTAATGTTCCTATAGTATCATCACGAGTATTTGCGTGAATCACAAAATCAGAAAATTAGCTCAGCTTTAATAAGTTGGGGAAGAAAAAAATCATCAGACAAGGATATTGCCGAATTTTGGGGCTGCCGATGCAAGTAGCGATGACTTGTGACGTGGGCCTTCGTTCTTTAATCTCCCCAGACTGGAAGACAGCCCAGAAACGTAATTGCGTTTCAAGTCGGCTCTTATTTTATGAGTTTACATGGTATATTACGCTCGTGAACACCTTTTCTTTATCTTTTTTTAATTACCCCGGTTAGATGTTGAAGACAGCACATTCATGTAAGCGAAGAAAGCGGTCGTCTCCTTAGGTTCCTTGTCGTGTGAATTATCAAAAAAGCTGGTGGCAACAATGTGCCTTAACCGAATCCGCATTTCTGCATAGATCGTTTTTTTTTTAAATCCGGTACACATATTTCACGTAGTGGATTCACAGTTAACTTCGGAAAAAAGTAAGAGTGACGTAGCCAATCTGGCACCATGGGACCAAGGAGCTTAAGCTCTCTCTGTATACTATATGAAGTTCTCCGCTTGCAGGATCTCCACTGCTCCTGATTAATATATATATATATATATATATATATATATATATATATTGCGAATCTTCAGTTCAAAACATCCGCTGAATACGAAGGAAAATAAAATCAACAAATAGCTTTCTAACAATACCCAGTCAGGTATCTTAATCGTCATAACGACGTGTGTTCACTCCGCTCAGCCTTGGTCAACCGACGTCCAACATGCTGCCGTCATTTCCGTGGCCTGAACAAACACGAAAGGAAGAACAACGACCCATATTTAGACTACAGGCTAAAAATGCTTCGACCAGTGCGATAATGTCTACAATCTCTCCAAGCATTACTCACGGAGAGATAAGGAAAGGGCACAGGCAGGGCAAAGATTATCAGCGCTGATTGGTTCCCTAGGCCACGCGGCGTGAAAGCGAACAACATCTGATTAGACCATGGTTTCTTCGCAGTTATATTACTTTCTTGCTACAAGTCAAAGCCCGTACTTACATTACGTGAAAAGGTTGAGAAGGAAGAAATGACATTGAGGTTGTTGTGGTATCAGGTTTCGAGGAAAGACTCGGCTTTCAAGTGGAAGTCTTCAGTGCAATTTTTTTTTCTTCTCTTTATACGGTGACCCCAGCTCCTACGCACATTCTGATGGTATCTACGGAAAACGGCGTACTTTTTAGCTGAAAGATACCCATCAAGCGGAACTAGACAGGGGACAGAGCGGGCTAAGAATGGCAATACCTTTAGTACATCGGTATCTCCATTTAATCAATTGAACGCAGTCTTTCAATAGCAACGTACGATACACTTGCGTCACTACGAACTTCAAAAGAAAGAGCATAGATGGAAGCCGGATTGAATGACGCGTAGATAGAATTTTGTGTGCGGGACCACGTTGCAACAGGATCGTTCAAATTCAACTTACACTATCGAAATTTTTGCGATCGTTATCTGAATGATAACATTACCAGGTTATGGATGCCACTGCCACGAACTTTTCAGTCACTTCAGCGTCGAACGCAAAGGCAGGAAGCTTAACCGGAAAGTAGGCTTCTGGTTTGCTACCCTACGCTGGGGACGTGGTAAGGAGGAAAATGAAGATGGCAATAATAGCGGAGAACGAAAACGAACGGCTCAAAAAAAAAAAAAAGGAAGAGGAGGGGGCGGAGAACGCGGGAGTTTCGGAGACGTAGAAACTTCAACTTCCCTTGACTGACTTGTGTGACGACCGTATAGGCCGGCATTCCAGGTTTGTCTTCTCCGAAAGCGGCCAGCCATCGAGATGGGCCAATGCAGTCACGCACGAACGCCTGTGAGTACTGTAGCTAGGACAACGGCAAAGTATAGGTTCGATAGTTTCCTCTCAACCGCAGTTGTCACAAGCAGCACTGCCGAGTATTCCGATGCGGAAAGCAAAGTTTGCAAAGGATACGCCAAGCCAGAGTCGGCCAAGTACTGTCGTCGCGATTTTGGATAGTCCAGATGGAGGCCGGAGTCAAAACGACGCATAGGTGTATGCTGAAAACTGTCTAATCTCTGAGTAATGTTTTAAATGCAGCTACACTTCTGTCAGAATGTTCAATAAAACTTCCGCAATTGCTGGCTGGCTGACACTGGAGCGGTCTTGATTTTGATGTACAGTGCGGGCGGAAATTACCTCAAGGGGTCCTGAAGAGTGCACTTTTGCACTCATCTACGTAAATCCTGAAATCAAGATACGGCCTTGTTTATTTAACGAAAGAATAGTACGAGACTGTAAGCGACATCACTGCATTTTTGTAGTGATGTCGATCATTGCAATGCACCATAAGTTTCCTCCTACAACCACATGACGAACGTGAAATACTATGCTCTGGAAATGCTACGAAGACAATCTGTTTGCAAATAATGTGAAAAAAAAAAAAGAATTGCCGCACAAAGCAAACATTCCGGCTGTATTTTTTAGCTGAACCATTTTTTTAAATTTGAGCCATTTAAATCCCGTTGACGGTTACTGTTACCATTCGAGTGTCCAGACCGGAACCTTTAGATAAGAAAGAAAATCACGTATGACGTGAATATTGCCGCCCTGAATTTCACCAAGGCGGCCCCTGAAGGAGGTGCCTTGCGGATCATCTACATTTTCTACTTTTCTTCGGCGGCAGCACAATGTCTTGATGCCTGTGGCACGCTAAATCTGCAACATCATTCCGTCGTGCACACTTCCTGCAGCGCTGCAACTTTTCGGCAGCAAGTGGTCGCTATACCGGCATTTATACTCTAAACTTGGCCACGGTTTCGTAGCGATGCTTTTTCCGATGCTATTCCTTCTCACGCTTTTTCGCGCTTCGTCAGTGATCAAAGCGTAACTCCGCCCACGTTATCAACGTGATCAGCCTGCCGTGAACGTTGGATGATAAGGGTGTGACAGAGTGCCATCGCAACAAAATCGCTTCCCGTGCTTATCGCAGAAAAAAGAGAGAAAAAAAAAAGCGGGATGTCTGCAAAGCACAGACTCGAGAGGCCATGTCACTGGGGGCGATGGCTACATAATGGGAGGCAGCGGGAGGTGAGATTGACGTCATAGGCGCCCTTTTCCCGCGTCCGTATCGCTTTCAGAAATCGTTCCATTGCGAAGTATTTCTTCGCGTAGCTCTCACGGGAGCCTGTTTTATCAAAATTTCTTCGCTGAGCTAAATAATGTCGAAGATGGGCTTCAAACTGCTCAGTTGCTGTGGTCACCTAAGGTCAATAATTAAAGAGTTAACGAACACAACTTCCCTAATCACGCACATAACTGCGCAAGACACTGCTTATCTATAGGGTGCCCATCTGTACACATGAATGGCGACAAAAACGTCACCATGATTTATATAGCTTTTATATTCAGAAATTGGGACAGCTGAAACAAGAAAAAAGAAATAAAAGCTCCCGGTATGCTGCAGTATTTCGCCTTCATATTGAAGCTGGAGGTGGGCTGCCTCGCAGAGCGGGTCACCCCCCCATTAAACGTTCTCACATACTCAAGAAAACAACGAGTACGCCGGGAACACAGATGAGTAAATAAGTTTTCACTATACCGTTGCATGCTTTGTGTTTACATGTATTGAGGCCATGATTTGCCTATTTGATTTCGTTATTAACGTTTCTAGCTAATCGATAGTAACAGCAACAACTACATGTTAATGCATGGTCATAATACAACACAGGGTACAAATTTCATAGTCTTTTTTTTTTCTTGACTACGTGCTTTGAGTTGGCTCGAAAACAGCATCAATGGCGGCTCCACGGCAGTTGTCGTCGAGATACTTCCAGGCTTTCAACTATAGGCACAGCGAAGGGAGGCAGGATTTTTAGCGAAGAGTAGTACTGGCTGCTGGCGCTTTAACATTGACCACAATGGATAGTTAAGTGCCTTCAAATAACCGTCTGCTTCAACGTCACTCTGCGGCGGTGATGTGTGAAAAGTGACGTTATGTGTTTGCGCGCCACTGCTGAGCGGCCTTCTTCTTCTTTCTGGGGTTTTACGTGCCAAAACCAGTTCTGATTATGAGGCACGCCATAGTGGAGGGCTCCGGGTTAATTTTGACCACCTGGGGTTCCTTAAAGTGCACTACAACGCAAGCACACGGGCGTTTTTGCATTCCGCCTCCATCGAAATGCGGTCGCCGCGGCCGGGATTCGATCCCGTGACCTCGTGCTCAGCAGCGCAACGCCTTAGCTGACTGAGCCACCCCGGCGGGTAAGCGGCCTTCACTTAGTAAGCACGCTCCGCGGATTCAGCTGTAGCGTCCATGAACGGTTATGTAACTGGGAACCTCACCAAGATACAACTAACTTCTGAAACACGTCTCCCGGAGAGTTTAGGCCATTTAATCGGAGTGCTTGTTTGACAGACACCAGGGACGTGTTTCCATACTAGCCAGTTGCTGAAAAGGCCATCGCATATTTATGGCGAGTAGCAGTAAAATCCGATGCCTCTTACTGTTGTTGGCTGGTTGAACGTATCTCGCTAAGACGATTTAGAAGTTACTCAGCGTAGAACACACTTGCGCAAAAGTACTCGATACTGCGGGGGCAAGGAGCACTGTCGAAAGCGCCTTCTTAAAGCTCATGATAACAAACCAGAACGATGGAGTTATTCTCACGTAATTGGTAAAGTGCTCAAATAAAACGCGTAGACAAGGTGTGCGGATTGCAGTAAACATCATCTAAGGAAGCAGGTATAGATATTTTGCCTCCCCACTGGCAACCACGCTGTTTTACATCAGAGCGGCTGTATCTGTATTGTGACAAATTCGGCAAGACATGTATCAGTATCTGTATTTTGTAGCGTTAGCTACACTGGCCTAGCCAAGCCCGTTTCGCGCGGCACATCAAGAGCCGTGCTGCGCATGCGCAAGGATCAGTGATGTCACACGGCTTGCGCACCGGAGCCACCGAAGCCGGCACCTCTCGCGCACTCCGCCGCCGCCGCGCGCGACTCACCGCCGCCGGTCTGCGCATTCCAGAGGAGTGACGTCGTAGCCGTGGTAGACGCACTGGCGCCGGCGCGCGCTCGCTGTGCAGTCGTCGTCTGACACTGCGCTGGAGCCGCTGCGCTTCTGACTGGCGTTTGCCAGTGTGGTATAGCCATGGAGAAGGAGAGCGCAAATGCTGCTCAACAGCGCAGAAGAACGGAGAAGCTTGACTCATCGGATCCCGAAGTAGTTGCCTGGCAATTAGCGGTTGAGCGTAGGAGACAACCAGGAAAGCTAAGAATAATCAGCTGAACCTTTGCTAACGCTACGTATATCCTGGCATAGCCGAGCTAAGCCACTGCAACTTTTATTTAATGCATCTAACGAAGTATCGTGTATCTTAAACTACAAGATACACCAATGGGCACCGTGCATTGTTCAGAAGGCGCTACGACGTTTTCATTTTTCACCCCAGCGTCGCCGACACCGGCCGCTAGAGTGGTGATAAAAACGATACGCCATTCCAAACGATAGCGGTAACTTTTCGTCACTCATCTTGGTGTTATGCCTTGCGCATGCACACTTTCAACGTTTTAACAACTCGGACAGTCTTGCCTCGTCATCGAAAGTGTCACGGCGAATCTATACAGCGTCCCTCCAGTTTTGCTTCCACCACTAGTTAGGCTGTGTGTTCTGGCGATGCTGTCTACTCTGAAAAGAACCACGCCACATGGCAAAATGCCCGAAGACACCCAGAGTCAGGTGCTAGCAAATGACTGCAGCTTAACTTTATTTCAAGAGACGACACACTTATTCTAACTTATTTTTTTGATGCAAACAGGGTGCTGTGCGGCACTATTGCTAAATATAATAAAATTTACCTAAAAAGCGTCGAGAGCTGGGCGAGTTGGTACGGGTTCATCTTTTTTAACAAACTGCGCAGTAAGACGGGACACGAGTCAGACAGACGACCGCAGACTAACAACTGATTTATTGAAAGCACGTAATCTACCTTAAAAAAACACCGCATATCCACTGGGTGAATGATGATAAGTGGGCGAAGCTCCGGAGGGAATCATCGGTAAACCGTGAATCTTCCGTGTAATTCGCCCAGTCTCGCCGCACTAAATCGAACGATTGACTTCCACCAATGACACGCGCCATATGTGACGTCATTCCTATTTTATAACAGCGCCCTTCATTATAATTGCACCATCTCCCGCTTAAGGGGACCCTACCACAAACGCGTTAGAAACGTGCAGTACTCTCTAGTAAGGGGGAGAGGCCACAGTGGCTTACGCAGCCGTTTACACATGCCGGAACGTGCACCGCGTTTGCCGACGCCATCACATGACTGCTGAGATAGTATAACCCCCGTATTCATAAACGCTCCTCGACTTGAACTTGACTTGCCACCGCCTTCAACGCGTTTCGAACGCGCTGCCCAAGGCGGTGGCAAGTCAAGTTGAAGTCGAGGAGCGTTTATGAATACGGGGGTAAGGCGGAGAGGCCACAGCGTCTTACACCAGCTTCTTACACGGGCCGTAACGCGCTAGCACAAGCGCGTTAGAAACGCGCAGTCTTTCGTTAATGTTGGGTATTTATTGTCATCGTGGTGCGTGTGTCCATGTGCGCTTCGTGGCATAGTGGTTAGCGCCGTGCGTTCGGAAGCGAGGGGTCCCTGGTTCGATTCCGCGCTACGGACACAAATTTAGGAAATTTTTTTTTTCATAAAAGTAGACGTGGCTACCTACTACTACTACGACGACGACTACTACTACTACGACATACTACAGAGGAGGGACAGACCCACACCCTAAGGAGCTTCGCCCCTAAAAAAATGGGGTAGCTTGCACTAGTGGCACCAGGCTAAATACACAGCGGAGCTGATCGGTTCCTAGCTGGTCCTGGCTATACAAAGTGATGCTAAGTTATACAAAGTAATGCCAAGTGATGCTAAGTTATACGAAGTGTATAAGCAGTTCCTCGTGGTCCGTGGCATCAGGGAACGCCTCGCGAAGCACTTGCAGTCTGATCGCACGTAGGAGAAGTGGGGCGAAAGCTATGCACAGTGTACGGGCGGCGCGCAGCAGACGACACGCCGGGATGACGTCATGGTGCATGCACAGTAGCGCGCAGCTGATGGGAGCTCGGCCGAGCCTCCGCCAGAGGCGCCTGCTGAAGCAACGCCTCCTAAATAGACTTTTTAGGAGGCGTTGGCTGAAGTCACGGACATCGCGAGCGTTCGGCGCTAATGCTGGGAAACGGAGAAGCGCGGATGGCGTCGGCAGCACCTCTGCGCGTTGCCTCGTTGGTGCTGCTACAATTTGTGTGTATCTCTGTCTCTCTCGCTCTCATTTTCTCTTTCTCTCTCCCGGGCATAGCTTGGTAGGTGGTTGCTTGGCAACGCAGTGGCAGGCGGAACACATTACAGCTGGCTTAAACAGCTCCGCTGTTAAACCAGTTGTCCGTCATCGTTCGTATCATCTACTTCCTTTGTCGTTCGTCCGGGTAGCGCAGCTGCCCACCCCTAAGAACAAGTCCTTAATTAAGTTTTTTTTCTTCCCATTGTTTTAAGCATCTGCTCGACTCGGTTGGTTTCTCGGCTAGTAAAGTGAAATAGTACAACAGTGCAAGGTAGTGCAATAGCAAACTAGGCTGACCCTGGTGAATGTCATATATAGCAACGTGGTCCGGGTTTCACCGCGTCTTGCCGTTTTGCTCTGCTGCAAGGCGCGATGCAGAAGACGAACGTTTTATAGCCTTCACGAAAGTTTCGCTTCGCGTACATTTTCAACATGCACGTAATTTTTTTTTCTGCGTGCGAGCTATTTGGAAACACAGCAGCAGTAGTAGCCACGGCCAGCAACGTACGTATACTAGAAATTTCGATAAGAAATTTTCTCTCGAAAAGAATGACGTCTCTGATGGCGGATGGACGTCGCTGCGACATCCTCGGTTGTCCCACTTTGCCCCGCGTTTTCAGTCCTGCGGTTCAAACTCTACTCATCTCGTGCCAACGCCAAGTCGTTCCTTAAGGCGACGGACTCGTGCGTCACGTCGCATAGCATGTGTGCGCGAAAGCAATAGCACGCTCGCCATTTTCCATTAGGGCGCAGACGTAGGAAAGTCACGGGCGAAGCATAGTAAACCTTGCCACTGTCTTTCGAGTCGTGCCGAAAGTCGTACCAGTATCTCTCTGCCGTGCACCTCTCCTCACCATTCTTGCCTCGACAAACATCGAAAATAGCCTTCGTCCTAGTGACGTCACTGCGTTCACCTCTCGCGGTGTGCGTTCCCATGAACCGTTGTTTACATTTCGGCATAACCTGTGAACGATGTAGTGCATAAACGTTGCATGACATTAACGTTGTGACCTGTACAGTGCATAAACATACACATACAATGAGATTACGGGTTGCCAAGGGTGACAATAAAGACAACGGTACGCATCGCATTTAGTTTTATAGCATTTAATGAACCGCTTCACATATATATTCCAACGTGCCCGTTGGATTTGCATATTTTTTTCTTCAACATCCAACAGACTCGCATCGTTTAATGTTCACTATATATGACCACTAACCGCATCGAAGTGCTAGATACCTATGTCGCACTGTGCCTTCGTGCGTCGGCTATCATGCAAGTTAAGGTACGGGTAGAGTAGGAATGTGTTTTTTTTTTTTTTTTTTTTGCGTATATGCACTCGAATGTCTAGATTATGGTGCAAAGCGCTCCTTTTATACGATGCGCATGATAGCAAACATATTTCCCAAGGCATGTAGTCTTAGTGCCGTTCTTCTCCTGGCATTTCTTTCTTTCTTTCTTTCTTTCTTTCTTTCTTTCTTTCTTTCTTTCTTTCTCTTTCTTTCTCTTTCTTTCTTTCTTTCTTTCTTTCTTTCTTTCTTTCTTTGCTGCAACTGTGGCGACTTCAGAAAAGTTGTATACGTAGGCTGGAAACATTTCCTGCATTAGCAAATCTGTTTTGTTATTCACATAACTGTACACGCAGTATACGAGGGGAAGCCACGCATGCAAAAGAAGACGTGATCAAGAACCGTCAAAAGAGAGAGAGAGAGAAAGAAAAGTTGGCATTGTGGTATATTCATCTCTATTTTTTTTCTGTTATTTTTTTCGTGTTCTGTGAAGCATACGCTCCGCACTGTACTTACCTAGAACATATTCTCCCTAAGCTTCGTAGACAATTTCAGTGACCGCTTTTTAAGTTCTCCGTTCGATAGCATTTCTATCATTTAGAAACACGAGGACTTTTTACCTCTCGGTCTCCAACACTGCAGAACGCGCAGAATACACTGCCTTACTTGGGCTGCAAGACGAGGTTGGCACAACGAAAAAAAGAAGACAAGCAGCACCTCTTGCGAAAGCCACTTACTCCCTTACATTTATGTTCGCGAGACGTCCAACCTATACTCGCGTCTTCGCCACGTGTAAGTGATCATCGCTGCGTAACGAAAGAAATACCTGAAGCTTCTGCCCTCTCCCACTTCGGTGGAAGAGGAATATACACACTGTATCTGTCCCGCACGCGTTCCTTCCTCATCCCTTTGTCTTTCTCGTGCACTTATACGTTTCCTCATTTCCTTCCAGTGCATACGAGCCCGTGCACACGCTTCTCGGGCTGACGATCTAGACGTACGCACTCAACTTGTGGAAAGTGCATGACGTGCGCACTATATGTAACGCGCCGGCAAGCAGGAGCAGACATAAGGAGAGCCAGACTGAGGGGCATTAGGTACGCTCGACGACCCCGAAAGGATCCCCGAACGTGGCTATCGAGAGCGTAAAGACGTATCGTCGGGAGCTAGGACGTCGAAGTCGGAAGTAATCGTGCGCAGCCCCAGATGGCCATGTAACGGGTCTGTACTACATATGGCGGGCGAGAGTGCGCGCGAGCGAGGAAAAGACGCCGTTGACGGCAGCGGCGTCGTCGTCGCGGGGAGGCCAGCGACACTGATTCGCCAAGGTTGCGGGGAGCGCGACGGCTTGACCTTGCCGCGTTGCTATTGCACGGGATATCCTCTCGCGGCGACGGCACCGACAGCGTCTCGCGACCATTATCGAGGCGGTATACTGAAGCCAAACCGACCGGCAGCGGCAACGGGCGTTTCTTCCTGGCAGGAAGGACGCGCGCGCGGAAGAGTCGTCGTCTCGTTCAGCGGTCGCGCGAAAACACTTTCGCTCCTCGCCAGCATTGCGTAAACCGTATAGATACCGGTGGTGAGTAATATATGCACTGACGCGTCGCAACGGAGCCCAACGTGAACAGCGAAAGTGCGACAAAGTGCTGCGGGGTTCGAGGTAGCGAGTTCGACCCCGGCCGCGGCGGCCACATCTGGGCCGCCTTTCAATGGGGGCGGAATCCAACAATACTCGTGCATGGGGTGCATTGGGGCACATTAAGGAACCCCGGTTGGCCAAGATTGATCCGGAGCTTTACTCTACGCCGCGCCTCATAATAGGATCGTCATTTTCGCACGTAAAACCCTGGAATTTAATTTTCTATATATTTTTTGCGTTTTGACGTTGTCCTTGGCGAAATGAATCGCTCGTAGAATTCAAATTTGGAGAAACCAGGGGGCTTGTTAGGAGTGACGTACCCACAAATATAGAACTGTATTAGCATAGGCGTGCAAAGGGGCACCATGGATAGTAGACTGCAGTGAGTACACTGGATGGAGGAGGTGAAAGGGTACAAGGCCCATTGCAGCAGCATCCCCTTTAAGCCCCTGTCAGAGGTCGTTAGCTCCATGCAAAACGCTGCGTAAGCTCAATTTAACGCTTTTTAACGGCGAAGCTGTTCTAGTTAACCGTAAAAAGTGGTGCCTGCTGTAGAAAAACCTCGCCGAGCTATGACGTCAATGCGTTGCCTAACAACCACCTCGCGAAGCGGCGTGTGCCTCGCCTCCTCTCCGTGCCGTGCATATGTTGCCTTGACATGGGACGTTAAGGAGAGGGAAGGAGGGGATGCGCGCGGCGCGTGCAATGCTCAGGAGAGGGAAAAAGAAAATGACAGTGAGATGGAGAGAGAAACAAATTGTAGCAGCACCAACGAGGCAACGTGCAGAGCTGCTGCCGACACCGCCCGCGTTGTCTAGCCGCGCATGCGCCGAAGCAGTAGCGATGATGTCACCTCGCGTTGCCTGGTAACCGCCGGCACAGGAGTGCGCTCGCTTCACCCGACAAAGACACGGCTCCTGTCTGTCTGCGTTTGCGGCATGCCAGGAACGCTGTCGCTCGTAGGCGCCGACGCGCCCAGCGCTAGTCACGCGAAATGTCGCGAAAGGGAAGGTACCTCCGAAAATAATCGCTCGAGAATACCTTCCCTACATGCGTAGTTAAGTTAAACCAAGTTAAGACCTAGCAGCAACCAAGCTAATACCTAGCAGTAGCAGCCAGTAAGACTTGGGGATTGACACTTTTGCTGTGCCTAAGCTTTGCACGACCGAGTGCAAACTTGCCCACTTTTTAAACTTTTTTTTTGTTAGCGCGCAATCGTAATTGAATGAAAGGCAACATTGCACTGCGAATACGAAGGTTATAAACGCAGGAATTTTGTTGATGGCTTTATCTTGTTAGGGTATATAGTGGTTAATTACCTTTTCAGGGACAACGTGAAAAAAAAAAATTACGGAGAGAGAGAGAGTGTGTGTGTGTGGGGGGGGGGGGGGGCACTTCCTCAAGGGCTGCAGCAAATTGCGCCTGCCTTTTCCTTTCTCATAACGCACCACTTCGTAATTCAGGAGTTACAATTAACTACTCTATTCTGGGGCAAGGGGGGGAGGGGGCTATAACCGACAAATATCTTGCTATATTATTCGCCCTGATTTTACTTTTTTCCATTTGAGTTGTATTTTACAGCGATAGCACGTAGTTCACTACGTCTAATCGGTGAACATTATAAGGCGATTGTGGCAGTAAGCTCGCCTATTCTGTTCTTAGGTGGATAGACGGAAGCAAGTAAAGACATGCTTTGCCTTGTTGGCTGCCCTGCATGAGAGGAATGAGTGATCAAAATAGAGAAGGAATAGTGGCATGAGATCCAGCTGATGACGTGGGCAATATAGACGATGAGCTTGTCTATTATAGTCGCGAACTAAAATCCACCGCCTCTGGTGCACTATCGTTATCAAAGAAATCAGGGCGAAAAAACGACACGCGTGAATTGATTGATGAACTGACTGATTAATTGATTCTTTGAATAAGTAAAGCCTCGATTGAATACTCAACCAATTATTAATGAATTAGTTGGTTGGTTGCTTGAATTATTGATTGATTGATTGATTGATTGATTGATTGGCTGACTGACTCACTGACGTGGAGGTAATCAGAAGTGAGAGAAAGAAGGGGGAGCTTCAAAGGTGGGCAACCAGGCTTCTTGTTCTTGTTTCTCTTTTTTTTTAGATCTTTTTTTTGTGTTACGTCGAATGCAGAGTGAAGTCCACAGTAAAAGCGCCGCGAATTAGAAAACAACCGTAAAATTACTCAGTTACTGACCCTTTTCGCGGAGCAGTTCGTTCTATAGAAACGAGATGGCGCTTTCAGCGGCGCGCCCCACGTGGCCTCTGCGACAGCGCACGAATACGAAACCATTACCGCTTCTACCTAGCTTCTGTGCGATCAGCTGTCGGAAATGCAACTGAGTTTTCGCTAACGCACTGTGCTCAAATAATGCTGGATTGAATCATGTGGATTGACTCATGTGGATTCAATCATGCGCATTGAAGACGTGTGCAGTAGTTCGCGGCAGAAATAGTAACTGACATATAAATTAATGCAACGAATCTGTGTGGCCAAGTTCGCGGACCGCTCCTGCAACTGTCCGTACGTGTTACCGGCACTTCGAGATGTACGGCTTTCCTCGAGGAGGAGGAGGAGGAGGAATAAACTATTTTTGTACAGCACAGTTTTGGTAGCTCGTTTAACACTTTGGTGTAGTTTCTTTGCCCATTTCTCGATGTCCGTTATATTCTCTTCCGCATCTTCGTTTCGGATTTTGTAGAAAGAGTGCCATTCTACAAGCTTCAGTTCTCTACCCCTCTTTTTCCTTGGGCCTGCCTAATTGTACCG
Organism: Dermacentor silvarum; assembly: GCF_013339745.2. Taxonomy (NCBI): domain Eukaryota; kingdom Metazoa; phylum Arthropoda; class Arachnida; order Ixodida; family Ixodidae; genus Dermacentor; species Dermacentor silvarum. The sequence goes on from NC_051157.2 coordinate 60,496,104, forward strand.
CTGTGACGACGATGTAATGGTCACTACCTAAGCTTTCCTGCATGTTTTTCCATCGAGAATCTACTACGTTATTCGTAAACGTGAGATCTGGTGACATGTCGTTATTTACGTGGTTTCCTATTCTGGTGGGAGCTTGAGGATCAGTTATCCGCCAGCGTTGTATCGCTAACCTTCAAAGAAACGGCTTCAGTTCCGGAACGTCGGCAAGAGTGAATACCGCTCGTTAAACGGGGACAAAAGAAGTAGCGCCGCTTCCTGTCATACTAAGTTTCGCGCACATTATGCGCACACATCTATCCCGACTGCCACGAAAGCTTACGTCCACTCTATCACCAACGTGTCAAGAATAAGTGAATGGGCGCACCCTTGAATGTATGCGCACTATATACGCAGAATAATTAAATGACATGCTACACCAATAGTGCACGAATGGTCGAAGCTGAATGTTTCGTGACGGTCCACAAGAGTAAGCGAGTTACTATAGCGATAATACACCTTTGCTACCACGTATTACAATGTACATCGACATGATCCATGTACATTGTAATACAGACAAAGATAATGTTCGATAGCCTGGCAAGGAAACAAGAATTCCGGATCGCCAGTCAGCCTCTAGAGTCTGTAAAGGAGTACGGTTGTCTAGGTCAATCACTCACAGGGGACCCTGATCATGAAAAGGAAATGTACAGAAGAGTAAAATTGAGTTGGAGTGCATACGGCAGGCATTACCAAATCCTGACTGGGAGCTTACCCTCCCTGCCTTTCCTTTCTTCTTTTCCTCATCCGGCGAAAACATAAAGTGCCCGTTACAGAACCCCATGGTGGTCGAAATTATTCCGGAGTCCCTCACTACGGCGTGCCTCATAATCAGATGGTGGTTTTGGCACGTAAAACAATATAATGTAATTTTTTTAAGAAAAGAGAAAGGCAGGGAAGTTAACCAGATGGGAATATCTGGTTTGCTACCCTACGCTGGAGAGAGAGGGGAGGCATAGAATAACTGTTTATGCTGCCGATGGTAGCATATATGCAGTAACTATAGCGAAGAACACGTTGCAGCGGCACCTTACGGTGCTCCATCCGGTCCTATTGTCGAAACGTTTGCCAGCCATTATGAAGCACCTTATACCTGTTTGTAACTACCATCACAGATATGTATGTTCAGATATTTCCTTCACACACACACACACACACACACACACACACACACACACACACACACACACACACACACACACACACACACACACACACACACACACACACACACACACACACACACACACACACACACACACACACACACACACACACACACACACACACACACACACACACGCACGCACACACACACACACACACACTTTTGTCTCCATGTTTTGTTGATCTGTCAGCCCGCTGCTCGGTGCGTCATTCCTTCCTTCTTGTGTGGCTTCTATGAAAACAATAAACTATGAAAGCAAAATTTGGATATTTTGTTGTTCGGGTATAACAGTAGACTACGACATGACAGTAGACTACGGCGCGCACGACATAGGCAGACAAACTCATCATTTTATAAAGTAAGGTACTGCTGTATTCCTTTGTGAACATCCGCACTTATTAGTTACGAAGTACGTGAATAAAGTGCAGATATAATTATATACATATATAGAAATGAAGTATAGTTGTCGTGCATCATCAATTAAAATGATTGTACTTGTCTGCACTGATTTTTGTTGCTCCGTACGTTTCATTGCTTAAGAACCTCGACTTTCTCTTTTATTTAGAACGAGGAAGCGTTGTCGACATGACTACATACCACATTCGTTCACGTTAAGCGCCCAAGTTGATCGCACGAAGTAGAACAAATGTGTTAACACGGCACTTTAGTTGGGCGGTGAGTGCGACGCTGACTACTTTTAAACAGGTTCTCATAAGAGGTCCCTTATTTTTCGCGCCCCGTTCCCACAGAGAATCGATGAGAAGTGGGGAGGCTATACTTAACCAGAGTACGGGTACGTGACGTGTTAAGGACGGACGTGCCCTGATTGTTTCAAGCAAGCACATGAGAACGTATAGACAATGTCGTACGGTACACTTGTATAGTCAAGGATTTTCTCAAGCTAAGCTGCACTAAAGAGAGCTACCTCTTTTTTTTTTTTCTTCCTTGAACAGGGCTATACGTGTGGCCGTTGACGTATTGCCATGATACCGGTGACGTTGATGAGAAGAACAGCGTTGGCAGCGGCATATTGTGACATTGGGCTCAACAAACGTCTGCCGGACTTTTCTTCAGTTAAAAAAAAATACTGCGCTAACCTTCTTCCTAGGGCGTGAACGTGTTAATCAACGAAATTATCTTCATTATGGCTACTGTCTTTCACGTCCTCTCAGCCCTCTTCTTCCCTTTAAGTATCACATGGCTCGAGATGGTCACAAAGTAATGAGGCTTTGCAACAAAGGCTTAAGAAGAGAATGTTTTATCGTTTCTTTTTTCTTTTATCCTTGACAATTGTAGCGGGAAAGAGAAGTGCCAGACACATCCTAGTTGATCGCAACGTCGAAAAACGTCACCCTCACCACAACTGCTGCTCTCGGTTAAGGTCTATAGTATCACGGGGTTGAGCTAACGGTGGTAGTTAGATTTTGAATTGACTCTGACTGATTAGAAAAATTCAACATACTTTTGCCCATTGTTGCGGTGGTTCCTGATTAATGAAATCAAATGCAGCGCGGAGTGCCGCGAGCTCTGCACCCGTCGATGTGGTCACACATGAAGTTTCTAACTTGATTTCTTCAGATCTTGCCGGGATGATGACTGCAGCAGCAGAGCTGCTGAGGTTTACCGAACCATATGCCTAGGCATGTTGCCGGAATTTGTCCACGTTGTAAATGTGTTTCAAAGTTAATTGCTTGCTACAAGTGATTCCAAGGCAGCGCTTCAGTACATACAAAGCCCAATGCGCCACGGGCCCAATGAACCACTGGCCTCCGAAATTCAACAGATATGTCATAGGAGCCATGACAAGGAACCAAACATATTTTTTCAAGTCCTTCTAGGACATTGCAACATCGGCGGGAATGACTAGGCCGACGAAGCCACCCGATCTGCACATGAAAGTGGTCAATGTGTCTCCGTTTTCGCGAACAGACGCTGCGGCTGGCCTGCGATTGATGTCCCGTGAATGTACTTTGCCCCTGTGGGACTCGAACGTTTTCACCATGTATCGTTTGCGTTCGTTGTCTTCGGATATCCAGATGCATCTACCGCCTGGGTCACTACGACGTGAACAGACCATGCTGTACAGTCTGTGGCTAGGCGCAGCATTTAGAAGCTCTTATGTCTTCTTTATTTGAATGGCCAACAGCTTCACGTGCGACACATGCAGCTTCGATGAGACGTTAGCACACACTATCTGCATGTGTCTGCTCGCGCTATAGTGCCTAGAGGCAAGTGACGAGCAGAGTGATGGACCAATTGGACAATCGTCCACTATGATAACTGAAAACTCTAGGCCGTTACTCCCAAAGTACATCCACGCAGAAGGCCGTATTCGCGCTATTAAGATTCCTGCGGTCTACGGCGCTTGACCATAGACTTTAAGAACACCGCCCCCTACCGCTCTATAGTGTACGCGGTTTATTTGTGCTCGTTTCTCTTTCTCTCTCTCCCCCTTTCACTCTTTCTCTTTTTATCCCCCTACTCCGTCCCCCTGTGCAGGGTAACCAACCGGAACTATCTCTGGTTAATTTTGCATCCTTTTCTCTCCCTCTCAACATACTTTTCTTCACCACAGTACCAAACAGACAACGCCATCAACTTAATGTGAATCCGTGTTCAGAGAGCCGGTTTACTACAGAAATACTCGTAAATGTGTCTGCCGAAAAAGCTAGCAGCCACTGCGAACGACAGTATTTGAGAATCCTGCTTACCGACATAGTTGTTAGAGAGCAATCAAGGTAATTGGCCTGGGCCTTAAAATTTAGGCGGGACGATGTTTGTAATAGCGAACACACTGCATGGCGTGTAAACGTTAAATGCAGTGTGCTATTTGTCGAAAATGCATTTTGAGGCTCAAAGACATTTCGCGTGGCTCTGGATAAGGGCATTTCACACCCTGTCACCTTGGCGACAGTGCCTTCTCGGGAGTAACTCTTCACCAAGTTCACTTGGTTGTGCCTGCAGACAAAACATAATTGAAATTCGATGTTCAAAAGCCAAGTTACTAGTCGTTCTACATCATATCTTCTTGTCATGCGTTATAACTTTTCAAATGTGAGATGATGCGTGACGGGCATAACACTTCACAAGTTTTCCCCAAGGGGCAGTGCCATGCTTTGCAACACTTGTGTGTGTTAAGCTTAACAGTGCAAAAACGCAGTAACTTATATGTGTTGTGTTTATCTAGGTTGTACTATGATGGTATGAAACAACTATAGGTAATAAAGCTCGCCCGGTATGTATGTGTCATGTAATGCCAAGCACTAAATGTCGCCTTTTATAAGCAGCCCGCCTATAGATCCATTCGCCTTATCTTCGTTTTTATCGGGAACAGGCTCAATTATAGGACGCCATTTTGCACTACTTCCAGGTATTCTGCAGCATTCTCGGTAGGTTCATGCACCCCCAAAGCCACCCACGAGACCCTATAGCTGCTACAACCCTTTCATCACCGCCGCTGCCACCACCCCAGTACACTCCCGTTGCGGCCGGTTCTTTCGGCCTCCGGCGGTGGAATGCGAACCTGGCGAGCGTTGGCACACCGAATCGTGTGTTTTGTTGCCGTGCCTCGTGTCGTCCTGCCGGCGGCCGCTGAACTGACCCTGTGGCGGAGGAGCAGGAGCAAGGACGGCGCGCGCGGCGTGGCTCAGAGCGACCGCTTGATGCCGCAGCGCCGATTCATTCGACGCGCCCACGCTGGCTCTTGCAACCCTTGCAAGAAGGACGATAAGCCGATAATCACGATCAGAACGTAGGATGAAGTAAGAGCTATTAATTCAATATAGGCCGAGCAAGTGCCGCACCTAGTCGAAAAGTGCCTTTGTCGAATTATTTTTATCGTATATATGCACTTGGCCGCAGTGACCACAGGGTCACTTATCGCCAGTCAGGATTTATAGACATTATCTGACCTTCGTCATTCATCTGGGCTCTATTTGGTGTCTTGTTCCTTGCATTTAATTTAGATTTTTATTTTTGCTTTTGTTTATTTTATGTTCCTCTACAAGTGAGTTCAAACAGCTCATTTGAAGTAGCAAGCCATGCATATATATATATATATATATATATATATATATATATATATATATATATAGCAGGGCAGACATCTTCAACTTCCATTAAACTTTCTCTCTCTCAAACACACACAGGGTCATTACGGTAAATGACAATTGGTCGTCAATGCAGGCCAATAAAGGTGGCCTTAAATTTCTATAAAATTAATTAATTGAAAAGGGCGATTGCCCATAATAGCCGAACGTGACACTTCCTCGGAAGTAGTTCGGGATCGGGAGTGCACTTGTTCATTATTTTGTAGTTGGAAAATAACATAATTTAGGTGATTTGAAGAGAACATATAATTGTAATAAAGGAAAGCACATGGCGGGAGTCTGTGTTGTTAAAGGAAAATGGTTATGTGAATTACAATAGCGACTGCAGTACATGATATTACTTTAAATAAATTCGAACATGTAATACTTTCCTGTAGTGCGAACCAGATAGATGCCAGCATCTGGGCACGTGTGATTCATGATTGACGTTTTCTTCTCCTTACCAGTTATTCTGTTACTCTAACAGCCAATTAGCTTTTTTGTTTTTGTATGGTACACAACACATCAATTTCCAAAACTCTTAATCTCAAAATGTAGGCTACCTGCGTTTGATCTCTAGTCTGTGCTATCCACAGTGGCGGGGAAATAGTTTGAGGAATAGAGCGAATACTTTCACTCTATTGATGGTGATAATCCAGGAATTGGTACAACTGCGCATTCCTCCTCTGGCCGATGCTTTGCAATGTGGAGTAATAAAATACATCGAAGAAATACAAGTCATCCTCCTCCGTTGCCTTGAAACGTCTTGTTCTTTGTATAAATTTGCAACAGAAAATTAGCATCATACTATAGTCACATTGAGTTGTTTGGCGGAAGTTTAACAGATCCGCGCATAGCCTTTTTTATTTATTTACACATACTGTCAGCTTTCCAGCAGCTAGTGGGTTGTAGCAGCACATTCTTACAGGATTGAGCGAAATATAACACAATAATAACACAATATGTAATATTAAAAAATAATAATTCTTGTCGCGCAAGAGTTGCAACAAGCGAGGGTAAGCACTTACACAAATGTATGCAACAGAAAGGCGTAGTTCAGTACAATACACTTGTCAATAATGAACATTACATTAACAATCATTTCACAACATTATCGTGATATGATCTTGAAACAATACCCGTTTCCCTGCGTAGGGTAGCAAACGCTTGTTTGCATTCCCCACCTCTCTTTATTCCAGCTACTTCCTTTTGTAGCAAAAGAAAGAATGGTCTTAGTGTTTACTATGGGTTCATGCCAACTCTTGTAATTACTATAAATGCTATAACTATATTGCTATAAATGGTTAGGCGCGGGCTCGAACTAAACTACCCAGCTATAAAGAGCGAATTACTGGTCACGAGATGTTCGAATATCATGGTTATTACTTCGTAAATACGCCTTCCATATTCTAACAATGATGTGACTAGTACCTGTCATGGTATTTTTTGCTTTCGAGCTCATCGGAAGAGCAAATAAAATACGACCGAAGCTACCACAGCGCATTGTAACAGCGCACCGAGAAACCGAAGAAACTTATCACTGCATAAATGCATGCTTCTATAATTGTGCATTAAACATTAGCAATATTTCCAATGTTGAGTTAATGTTTCAAGCTTGAATAGTGCTCTCAGCCACAAAAAACATGTTCAACAATAGGAAGCAACGGAAATATTTTTAACTACGGCCGCCTAACAAAGCTAACTTATAATGAGTCACATATATGTCTGCAATGAAACCATGATGATCGCTCAACGAAAGTCGTCTGTGTTGGACATAACTGTGAAATAAAAACGTGTGAGCAGTGGCGACACGTCATTTACTGCACTAACAATTGGTTGTTGGCAACAAATATTGGATTTTCCCGTTCACACTACAGCACGATATATGTTTATTTATTTATTTATTTGTTTATTTATTTATTTTATTTGTTTATTTACTTGCATCTTATCATTTTCTCTTACTACGACAGAACATGCGATTCCAGACAAAGTTTTCTGTTTAGACCCTGCATAAGAAGCTTCAAAAAAAAAAGAAGAAGAAGGAAACGACAGAAAGGACAAAAAGAAAACGCTACGGTACACCTTGGAGGCACAAAGGGTTTATTAAAGTCCGGTCATTACGCGAGCCATAGCATAAGCGAGTTGTGAAGCACTGTGTAGGCTTCCGAGCACTAATACGTTGTCCACGGACAGGGATGATTGTTGATCGCTTTGTTTGGCGCAACTTTTACTTCGGCAATTAAGTCATGCCGAGCTAACCAAGAAAGGGTCCATGTGCCCATGCACACCTAACCTCCGTTACAGTTCTGCTGACGTAATTGTCTTTTTTCAAACAGCAAACACAAGTGGCCCGCTAATCCGAGCAAATTGCTCTGGCCAGGAGGGAGAGGGAAGGTATACAGAAGAAGAACGGCGTGCGTCATTCCACGACCTCGACCGAAGGTCACAAAGGGCGCTCCATGGATATTGTGACCATCAGACGAAAAGAACAGGGGTCGAGCGCGCAGGTGGTGAGAATTTAGCGCCGCCCGTTCAGTCGCACCCGCCACTGTTTAATCACCGAAAACAAGGGAGCGAGCACTCGCGGCGAGCCGCAACAATTAGTCGCACTCTCGCGATTTCAACCTAACCTGCGTGGAAGTTTGCGCGCTCGTGTATATTGAGCGGGTCAGACAATCCGGACTCGGTCGCAATGCCACAAAGTTGCGCTGGCCGAATACAGAGAGAGATACTTTGTAAGCGGAGTTCGGTCTTGCTGCGTGTGGATACGACTTTGACGGCCCAGGAGAGAGGAAGAGCAAGACGAACGGCTTCAATTAAGGAACGTTATAACGTGTGAACCGTCCTGCGAATTTACTATTGCACCTCTTCGCAAAAAGCCGAGCATCAAGGTCACATGCACGCTTTGCTGTCGTCACTTTCTGCGTAATTTTGACGTCACGCCTAACACAACGCACCCGTAAGATAATTGCTGCAAAGTGCTTGTTGTTGTTGTTATTTAATAACTGCAGGTAAATGGCACGGTGGGCTACATTGGAGCCAGCTATTCCAAGGCGCCGTTTGAAACATGAGGCTGCCTCTTTCCCGGTACGCACATACCACCACATAGCGCGCACGCACACGCCATGAAGGAACGAGTATACTAAGCCAACAAGAAAACGTAAATGTAAAGAACACAAAAAATAATAAAGCTAACCACAAGAAGTTACCCATATGCATCCGCGTTAAGCGCCATAAGTTCATGTCTTTGGTGCAATTAAAACACTATTATAAGCGTGCACAAGATCATCGGCCGCCTCTGTTTCTTTCTACTCACTCCTTCCTAAGTATTTCTTTCTATTGTCGCTAGTATGTATTCCTTAGAACACATGAATGTTGTTAAAGCAGTCCTTAACGGAAACATTCAAAATGAGTCATGTTCACTGCAATCTACAAATCAAGTAGCTTGCTGTCCACAAGGGAATCTCGCGGGGCTTTAAAAGCACATCTTTCTTTAGCGGGGCATGACCATGGACCAAGCATTTCAGTTATTGCCAAATCTAGTCTGTCCAAGTAGTTCAACTTACCGCGCAAATAAACTCGCTCTTGATCATATTGTGGACAGTCCACGAAAAAGTGCTCTACAGAAAGGTCTCGTATATCACAATAGGGTCGGTTGTCTTGTTCTCGCGCGGTGCAAGAAAACGAGGTACTTAGATCACGTCATGTCGTAAACGGTGTAGAACCGCATTCAACGTACGGTCAATTTGCATGCTTACAGAAAACCGTAGAGCAGGTTCCTACTAAATACAGCAGTGACGTCTGTATTAGCAAGGGTCTGAACCTGGTTGATGTCAACATTCAACGTTAGCGAGCGCTGCTGTGACATAATTTACAAGACCGAGAAGACCGGGTAGATTCAAGCTAACGAAAGAACGTTTGTCGCTGTCATTCGGCGTTGTAAGTGTAATTGAATGGTGAGCTATAAAGCATTCTCGATATTCATAAGGTCCCATTGGTTGTTACTTCATCATCCCTTGGTGTAATTAGATGATTAAATGTTGGACTCGCTCAAATCAATCGTTTGCTGTGCTCACTCATCGCACTTCACATAGCTAAGACGATCGTCAGACGTAATGTGTAGCGGCAACGTGAATGCGTTGACGTCCTTATATATAGGTCATTGCCCTTGGCGGAGACATTTCTTGATAATTACGCGACAGCTTCTCCCTCTGTAACGGCTGCCGCGCCGCGCCTTATGTTTCCCCTAAACAAGATTCTGCACCGGGCACGAACACTGCCTGGCGATTCCTCTTGCGCGAGAAACCAAATTCATGCGCATATGCGAGCAGGCAGTAACGCCAAGCCCTTAGCTCTTACTCTCTGCTTTCTCATTTCATACATCCTCGCGAAGACGACGGAACTTGTAACGGCTTGTTTGTGTTTGGCACCCCTCGAGTGCTAGGAAAAATGCTAAGAAAACGGCAGGAAGGAGCTAAATCACGTTGAGTGTGCTTTCTATGCGCTTTTTTTATTATTCTGTAGTCGAATTTGGTGGTTTTCCCCAGTCTTTTGCCGCGTTGGCGCAGCTCACTGTCAACGTCGCTGGCTTGCTTGAAAGGCAGCTCGGTTCCCTCCTGAAGAGCGGCATGTGCGCGCTTTCCAACAGCGCTTGTTGTATGTGACCTCGCTTTCAAAGCGACACCGTCGGCTCTGTGTCCGCGCTAATCCTTCAAAAAGATGCTGCCTGGTGGAGTGACACGTCTGGCGTGGAGCCACCTATAAAAATGCGGCATGGAATGGACTCCAGAAACACATGTGCGCAGCCTTCTTCAGACATGCCTGAAAGTGCGAAAGGCGATAAAGTTTATAACATTGCGTTCAGCTTGCACGGCTGAAAGCAATCAAACTTCACTGCGGGGAATGAAGCGAATGTATCATCCGAGGTATACGCCGTTAGCATTCAATATTGGAAATCGAGTGTACTTGCAGTGTACTTCAGTGCAAAGCAACCCAGGCGCGTCTCGTCAATGTTGTCATATCTTAAGGCTTCGTAAAAGAATACTGGGAATCAATGCGTTGTTCTGTCTTCTCTGGGGTTTTCTTAAACGATCAGGAAAATGCACGCATTAAGGTCGCAGCGTTCTTCGGATTCCAGCTTCACAAGATCCCAGCTTTCCTTTTGAGGTAGTTTGGCCATGACTGTAAAATAAAACGAACGAATGAATAAAAAAAATTAAGATAGAAACGTACGTACTACATGTGCCGCACTCACAAGGCGTAATGTCTGCTAACTAGTGACGTCAGAAGGAGATAAATTATGTATGCCATAGTTGAAATGTTAACCAAAGAAAACTCTGCCTGGCAAGGCTGCATGAAGGCTGGCAGAAATGGATGGAAAGAGAACACAGAGAAGCAGAATGAAAGTAACCCGCCGTGGTGGCTTTGCGGCTGTGGTGTCGCGCTGTTAAGCACGGGGTCGTGGGATCGAATCTCGGCCGTGGCGGCCGCATTTCGATGGGGGCGAAAGGCAAGACCGCCCGTGTGCCGTACATCGGGTTCACGTTAAAGATCACCTGGTGGTCAGAGTTCCCCGAGTTCGCCAACTACGGCGTGCCTCGTAATCATACCGTGGTTTTGACACGTAATATCCCCGAATTTAATTGTAGAATGAAAGTAATGCACGCGAGACACAGGAATATAGCACTCCGCGTTATCAGTCTTTCACGCAGCACGCACAGACCTTGGGAATGAAAGCGGCACATATGAAGCCTTCTGCGCGGATCTCGTTTGGGAGCATCGGCCGCAGCATTCTGTGCTCATTGGGAACGGCTGTTCATTCGGTCAAGTGTGTAGCACTGCACCTGCTTTGTGTCACTGCATATCATAAACAAGCGAGGAGCATGTTCGCAAATTTCTAATAGTAACCTCAGATGTTGCGGGTGAAGCTGTCGTTCATTCCAATGACATATGCAAATGAGTTTGCTAACGCGACGCCGAGCCACAGTCGGCAAAGCAGGGTTTGTCCGCATTGTGGTAGGTCTAAGTTCGAATATGACAGATGCAAGCAAAAAGAAATTATGCAATTATTCGAGTCCAACATGGTAAATGTATATTCATGGGTGATCGAGCAAGGCCAAGCCGGAGTGTCAGTTTGCGAACACTGCGTGGAAGAACGCCACTCGGGAGCGTGGAAACAACCGCTTCATTGGCGCGGCTATTCCAAGTGATATTTCCTAAGTGTCTCGGCAGCCGTTCAACAGAGTGCACCATATTCGTTGAAGATATGAGGCCATTTGTTTGTGGAGCTGCGGTGAATGGTGCTTCGAGTGTCCGATTCTAGTTTAAATGTACTGCTTCATCGGTGGTTTGTGTATGTGGTATAGTGAACTTAGACATCGTAACAAGCGCTGATGGACGGGAACACAAAGAAGAGACAAGTAGACTGGACGGGCGCTAGACATCAACTGAAGGTTTAATGATATAAACAGCAGCATATATACCACCACAGAAAAAGCACAAAAATCCATCAGGCAGATTTATCAGCGAAAGGAATTCAATTTTCGCTTTAAATACGTTTTTTTCTTTTGCCTGCAAGGCCAGTGAAGGTGCGCTGACACATTTATTAGCTTCGGTACTGATACACAGGGCTTCAAAGATCTCCCTTGCTTGCTGTGTCGGAAAGCTGCGCAGGACACGTGTGCCCTCAAAGTCAGGCTTGCATGAGGCGGCAGTGCACCGCCGACAGTGATCTGCCAAATGTCCGCCCCCCGCCAATGAGTTAACAGCTGCGCGATGCTCCCTCAATCTGTCGTTGACGCAGCGGCCGGTCTGGCCGACATAGCATCTACCACAAGAAAGTGGGGTGCGGTACACTACGCCCACTCTGCACTCCACGAAACGAGTCATGTGCTTTGTTGTGCAGCCGGCCTCGGACGTGCCATTCACGACATTGCACATACGTGCCAGCTTACCAGGTGCAGAAAAGGCGACCGGGATGCCACATTTCCCCGCAACCTTCTTCAGGCGGTGGGACAAGTCATGAACGTAGGGCGAAATCACAGGCCGCGCCATTTTGTGATCAGGCTGATTGTGACTTGTCAAACTCCGCGAATTGGCTTCTTTAATCAGGCTTCCAGCAATGGAAGCTAGCAATTCTGCGGGAAAGCCAACATTGCGCAGGCGTAGTAGCACTTGGAGCTGAAGGCTGCACGCAACCTGGTGGGCGCAAGATTTTTTTAGAGCAGCGCGCATGCAGTTTTTTGCAATACCCCTTTTCATAATCTTGGAATGGGCCGAATTGAAGCTTAGAACTGGTTTTTTGGACCATGGATGGTATCTCCAGCAAACCTGACCGTCACGCATCATGATACAAACATCAAGAAACTGGAGGTATCCCTCTACAGGTAACTCAAAAGTGAATTGGAGCCCTTGAATGAAACTTGAATTCATTTCGCTGATAAATCTGTCTGATGAATTTTTGTGTGTGTTTTTTTTTTCTGTGGTGGTATATATGCTGCTGTTTATGTCATTAAACCTTCAGTTGATGTCTAGCGCCCGTCCAGTCTACTTGTCTCTTCTTTGTGTTCCCGTCCATCAGCGCTTGTTACGATGTCTAAGTTCAGTTACAACCAACTAGCACAAATTTCTGCTTTAAATAGTGTGGTATAGTGTTAAAGAAAAAAGTTGTCGCAGTTTCACCTGAAAGGCGAAGCATCAATTGCGATAGCAAACTTGTAGAGAGCTATACGGAGTAATGATAGTAGCTTTATCAGCTGTATAAACTTGGACATGCAGCAGCACCGGCAACACGCACAACTGTTGTCGACGCCGTCGGCGTTTTGCCCGCGTTCGCACAAAATAGGGTGCGGCGTTGGTGACTGTTGCCGGAGCCTCTGATATAAATAGGCACTTGGTGCTGCAGCTAAACGTCGCTTCTCTTCCCTCCCCCTCCCCCCCCCCCCCCCCCACGGCCTTTCGTGCGTCCGAAGAAGGCGCGTTTGCTCTACATATATGGTGATTGTAAAGGAGGAAAGAGACGCCTACTTCTGCACCCCTTAACGCACGGCGCAGAACGCGCGTTTGTTCTCCGCCGTGGGTTCACTCCCCGTGAAAGCGCGCGTCCCTCGCGCCCTTTCACTCGCATATACAGCGTTCGGCGGCGCGCGGCGACGATTTCATCTCCATTGACGTCATACGGAACCTCACGGCGACGGCGACGGCGACGCCGACGGCCGAATCTGCTTTGGAGTGTCCATATAATTGCTATCGCAATAAAAGAGGATACGGAGGTTTAAACCAAAACAGAGCCTCTTGTAATGAATAAGAGCGCATAAATACAGAGGCACCAAGTGTGAACATGACGGCAAAGAAACTAACATGTTCTGCAAGCAGAATATGGTCCATTATTACACAATTTGAGCAAGAAGGCTAACCATCGTCAAATTTGTTAACGAAACGAAGTTTCACGTGAACATCGACGGTTGTCCTTATTTTGTTATCCCAAGAGGCTGTATCTTGCTTAAATGACTTGGCAAACAATTTTTTATGCTGTCGAGTGGACAGTTTACTGGAAAGAATAGTACTTGTAGTGAAGCTGTGCCCCCCCCCCCCCCCTTTATTTCTTTCTTACTAATACCAGACTTAGCACCCTGTGACCGCAATAAAGACGCGGATGTTATCGATAACGTCCACTCAATATTTAACGTCATCTTACTTGCGCAGCAAGTTGTTGCGATTGCTATAGCAAAGTTAGATCACGTGGAAGCACTGTTTAGTAAATACGAGGGGAATTCAAAATGTAAAGGGACTTTTGCAATTTCTCGCACTAGGATTTGGTAACACTGCTAGTATCCAGCGCTGAATTAGCGTCGTCTGCAACATTCTATATAACGTGTCACTCTTATTCACGCGTTAGTCATTAGAGTGTAGCAGAGCGTTAAACATGGCAGCTTCATTGTTGATTTGCACCAAGGTGGAAATGAAGGCAGTGATTCGCTTTTTGTTTGCGGAAGGTATCAAACCTGCGGAAATTACTCGCCGAATGCAAGCGCATTATGGTGACAGTTGTCCATCTTGAAGCAAGATCTACGAATGGATAGAACGTTTCAAACAGAGAACTTCTTTATGTTACGAGGAAAGATCGGGCAGCCTATCGACGTCAACGACTGAGGACAACTTGAAAGTCGTTGAGGGTATGGTGATGGAAAACAGACGAATCACAGTGGAACGAAATCGCCAATACTTTTTCGATCTTACATCACAGGCAAAATTTTCGGAAAGTGTGTGCAAAGTGGGTCCAGAAAGAATTGTCAACGCAGCATAAGGCACAAAGGTTGGACATCTCTCGTAAACATTTGGTCCGTTATCGTTGCGAGGGAGATGGATTTTTACAGCAAATGTTTACTGTAGATGAAACTTGGGTACATCATCCTGAACCGGAAAGTAAGTCTGCGAGCATAGTTTGGAAATCCTCATCACCAGCAGAACTTAATAAATTTAAATGACAACCATCAACTGGTAAGATTATGCTAACGCTATTCTTGGACATAGGAGGTGTGGTAGCCGTTCATTTCACCCCAAGAGGCGAAACTGTGAACAGTGAGAATGGGATGTGTTCCGAACTAAACTGAAACCTGCAATCAGATCCAAACGTCGTGGATAACTGCGAAAAGGTGTCATCCCGCAGCAAGATAACGCTCGGCCACATTCTGCCACACGTACGGCCGAAACAATAAAGGAGTTGGGATTCGAACTGCTCGAACACCCGCCATACAGTCCAGACCTGGCTCCAAGCAATTTTCATATGTTTGGACCATTGAAGGAAGCGCTCAGGGGAAGAATATTCGCAACCGATGCAGAAACCATTGATACGGTGCCAAATTGGTTACAGGTGCAACCCAAAAACTTTTTTTCCGACGGAATAAAAAAAAAACTTGTGAAACGTTGGGCAAAGTGCGTTGAAGCGCACGGAGGTTATGTCGAAAAATAATGTATGTTTCAGTTTTCTACCATTACAATAAATGTACATTTTCTCAAAAGTCTCTTTACTTTTTTACTTCCCCTCGTAAAAATCGTACATTATGAAAGCACATGAAAACGAAAGAATTAATTAAAAGGGTAAGTGATATTCAGAGTTCCCTCACTAAGATACAAAAAAATTCAACATCAGGAAATATGACATGAGTACAGGCAGAGAAGCATATAGTCGATTCGTTTCTATGTAGAAGCACACGAGACGCTTCGCCAGTTTCGATGTCTGAATAAGCCTTCCACATGCTAACCACCGGAGACTGGCATTGATATAGTGCCAGCGACAAGGATCTGTGGGGCATGAATCAAGGAATCTCAATCTTTCCGGCAAGAATTTACTATCAGCGTTGAATCATCAAAAGAACCTTGTCCTTCGCTAGGCCGTGATGTATTAATTTCGTGCGTGCACTCATCTGGCCTCGATTTCTGCTTTGAAGGGAGGCATTTTTCAGCGCACACTGATCGTAGCTTGGTGCCTTCATTTCGTGTTTCAGTGCTGCATGAAATTATTCCGGAGCTATGTGGTGTCGGAATGTCCCCGTAGCGAACCTATGTGCGATTAATCAACTGGTGATTCACCAACTCAGACTTACGCCACGATTGTGTCCGAAGCTGTGGGCTGCCCAAGCAGCAACCATATATTTAGGGTCCTTCGTTTTCGGGCTTTATAGAGTACAGAGTACAGTTTTCGGGCTTTATATTTTACAGAGTAAAACCGGCAAGAAATTGGAAACTTCCTTGTTTGGCACGCAAACCGGGGACAAATCGGGAGTTATGTTGTCTGGCAGCCCGAAGTTCGGTATTTTTCTGGTAACTTTGACAAATGAATAACGCAACCAATGACTCCTTTTGGACAAAAACATTTCAATTAACCGAGCAATATCACTCACAGTAACATGTAATGGCAAAGAGAGCTGCTCAAAAATCCCGTGACGAACTTCTCCGTACAGACCCTCGTCGTCAAGCATTATTAATACGTTTAAAAGAAACCACACTAACAAAAAAACGACAAATGTAGTTGTTCTTGTTGACTCAACACATAGCTCATATACTGATAGGTTTGGCGATAATCTTTTAACTTTGTTCTCTGCCATTTTTTCACAAAAAAACTACAGAAATTATAATGTCCAATGACATGCTTTGCAGGAGGTGTGATCCTTTTCGTTATCTTAGAAAGCTTTGTTGACATACTTTATCACACGCTTTGGGAGCATTTGTGTGCCTATCTTAGACTTATCGGGTCTTTCGTCATTGTCTGTTGCCCTGTTTTACTGGATCCCGATAAGTGTCCTTGCTAAAAAAAGTTAATTAAATACAAACTAGGCCAATTGGCCACCCTTGAATGAACGTAACGTACTTGAGCAAACTTCCTCTCAACGTCAAAGCTACCGTTCGCACTGCAGAACAACATCAGTGCCACGGGTTCAATCGCTTCTAGCGCATTACCCTCGTTTACATGTTTGCGAGGCGCCAAAAATTCAATGCAATGCGTAATTGTCGTATTCATGTAAACATGGTTACTAAAAAAGCAACAAGCTTCTTTTCACTCAGGACGGCCGGCGCTGAATTTATTATATCTTTAAGCAGGGTGCACCATGTAAATTTTTTCAAACTTTAAAAATATGCAAATCCAATGTAGCTGGACATACCCAAGGTAATGTTGATTGCCGTCGCTTGAAGATGTTCAGATTACTTTGTTGCATTCCGCCTTCTTACATAATTAGGCTTAATTAATTGATCAACTTCTGAAACATTATAATTAGATGAAAAGTATCAATGCGAAAATTGTAGAGCAACATGGGAAACTCCCGCTACAGCTTTCTATTGCTCAATACGAGCTACATAAAGGTATTTTTCCGAGCGTGAAAGAAGCCGACGCAAAACTGCCGCGCGACTGGCGGCTCGAGGCACTTTGCGTGTATTCGCGAGATTCTTTCACGCTAGGATGAGCTATTTTATGTAGCATGTAATGAGCAACAGATAAGCTGTATCGGAAGTTTGTCACGTTGCTCTGAAATTTTCTCGTTAAAACTTTTCATCTTATTATAATATTTGAGAAGTTGATTAATTATTTAAAATAAATATGTAATTAGGCGGAATGCAAAAAAAATAATTTGAGTATCTCCAAGAGACGGCAAACAACATTACTTTGGTTCTGTCCAGCTACGTGGAATTCGCATATTTTTAAAGTTTGGCTAAATTTACGTGGGACACTCTGAGTGTCAAGCGAGAACGAGGCATATACGATATGCGCATAGTAATAATATTTAAAATATGATATGCCTTCAGCACTCGCCCACAAACGATGCGCAGCATTCATTAGCATTCATTTCGGCTGCTGCTGAAGCTCTGATTGGCTGGGCTGAGGTACGCGTCAGAAGAAGACAGGCGCTTTCAGCCAATCAGCGCTAATTCAACAACAGACGAAATGGACATGTCCACTAGGTGGACACTTACAGAATAGCCCACTGGTGTTTGAACGTTTATACCGGCAAGGACTTGTAAACACTTCATCCTGTCCTTCTTGCGGTTCATGGGAGACACTTGAGCACTTTATATTAATTAGAGTGACCTGCTTTCCTGCCGCTACGGACATCGCTGCTAAGCGACTATAGCCACACTTTGCCTGCAGCGTACGACCCTTCATCATTGCCTGCGTCCGAGTGGCTGTGCTTCTCGACGCGACCAAGCTTATCGCACCCTGCTTACTTTTCTACCAGAAACTGACTTGGCTTCCCGCTCGTGAAAGACTTTGCAAGGAACGAAATATTTTTTGGTAATATTTTTTGTACTTTTTTTACGTCCTTCTCGAATTATTGCGGCCTGCGCGTTTTTTTTTTTTTCTGTTCCTGCGTGTAGGTTCTGTTTCTACTTGCTCATTCCATGACTTGCTTTACTATCGTCTTTGAGGCCTGTCATATTACTGTTTCTTTCTTCTTTAGTTCCCTTCCCTTCATCTTCAACTCCCTTTTCTATGCCCTCCTTCCTAAAGAGTAAGTAGGAAGGGTCGCCAGCCTGCTCCTTCCCTATTTCGCTCGCTCTATGTGTATGTGCGTTTTCATATCAATTAACAAAAACAACAACAACAGCAACGATAATAATAATAATAATAATAATAATAATAATAATAATAATAATATAATAATAATAATAATAATAATAATAATAATAATAATAATAATAATAATAATAATAATAAATATGTTGATTAATGTCCCCGGCTCTTCTCTTCCACATCTGCTTGTCATATACTTAGGGAAATAATTTATTATAGGCAATAAAAAAACAGTAGGGTTGTGCGAATATTTGAAACTTTGGAATAACGTGTAGAATATTGTGCTCTTGGATCCGACCCTCGAATCGAATAGTCTCTATTCAAAAGTCCGAATGGTTCACGTCGTCGATTGGGCACGATCAAACATGAAATTGAAGCAAGAATGTGAATACTTTAATCCCATCTTCAGTACTCATCATCAGTAGGCACGCTGTATTGCTCAGAGAACCAGAAGTGTCTGGCATTATGGAACATCGTTCCAGAGCACAAATAAACACGGACGAGAAGAGCAAGACAACAAGAGCGCCGGACTTCAACTGAATTTTATTCACGGAGAACAGGGCTTTCTGCACACAGGGGCCGGGGGGCGCTGCTAGTGCACCGGTAAGATATTTTCTTTATTTAGGCCACAATCATCACAGGCTTTGATGATTGTGGCCTGGATCAAGGAAATATCTTGGAGCGGTCCGGTGCACTAGCAGCGCCCCCCCCCCCCCCCCCCCCCCCCCCCGGCCACTGTGTGCATAAAGCCCTGTTTTCCGTGACTAAAATTCAGATTGAAGTCCGGCGTTCTTGTGGTCTTACTCTTCTCGTCCGTGTTTATCTGCGCGCTGAAACGATGTTTCATAATACTAATCACAACAAACTAGCCCAGCTCTCTACGCTCAGCGGAATTGTCTGGCAGTGTCACGATCAATCGCCATAAAAATTTGTTTCGACATGGTATTTGTTGTACTATCTGTAGAAGCAGCACCGGTGTCCTCTTATCGAATCAAAACTCAATGCGGTTTATTGCAACATACTTGATACATTAGTGACACCATCTGGCGGGACCATTCGAATTCGAGAAAAAGTGGTGTATTTTTGCTTTTTGATCGCCGCAGGTGACACGTGACATAGGACTTATGGTTTGGTCCCGAGATTAAACACACACGTTAATCGGCCCACAAGATTACCTTTATAATCATTGTTTCTTGCTCCGAAGAGCCTTGAGCTTGCGATCCTGAGTTATTGGATCCGAATGCTCCCGTTGTACATTTAATAAAGTATGTTTTAATTTGCACTGTAGTGACAGAAACTTACTAACGTTGGGAATACCATGAAGTGCAGAATTGTTTGAATATAATGGCGAGACCGCGATACATTATTCACGAACTATACAAAACATATTCGATATTTGATTCGCTCCTGGCATTATTCGATTCGCATACGATTCGGTCTCACGAACAGCTATTCACAAACCCCTAAGAAATAGACAAAGCACTCAACGACTTAAAAGTAAATTCTGGGGTTTTATATGGCAAAAGCACCATTTCATTATGAGGCACGCCATAGTAGGGCACTCCGGAGTACTTCTGATCACGGTCGCGGTAAGAACCACCTGGGGTTCTTACCGCGACCTAGCTAACGCTTAGCAGCGAAACGCTGAAGCCACTAAGCAACCATGGCGGGTCACTCAACGATCGTATTTGTGTTTCCAGACTAGCTTTGGCATGATAGGTCGTATTACAGAATTGATTGGTAAATTGAATTCGACATCACACAAACCACGTTTACGCAAGCGGCGCCCAATAAAGTCAGAGCAACCATTGCGTACATGCAACACCAACGCCACCTTTATGGTTGCCCATACTACATGATGCAATGCATTGTAATAACAACACACACTGTTTGTTGTCGAAACCTGGTCACGCATGAATTCGCTCCTCAACTGACGACATGCCTTGTACGACAAAAACTGATTTCGTGCGTTCTCAAACAATGTGAGTATAACAACTGTTGAACTAAAATAAGCATTCCACTTGTGCACCTGCATTGATGCTTTAGCAGTTCTACGATAAGGTACATACAGTAAACACAACCAACCAGCAGAAGGCAAAATCGCGAGCCCCGCTCTGTCACCATGGCCTTTAATAGGCTACAAACAGAATTGTAGACAGCGTACACTGCGTCACCACTAAGACAGTGTTAAAATTCGTCGAAAGCTCTGAAAACAGTCGGCACTGCTGAATATGAAATATCATTCACTTAGCACAAATAAAGCAGGTGGTGCTTCACAAGCATCTGAAAAATGTTTTCAATTATTTTTTGGTCTGTGGTCACTTCCTCGTAGAGTTCAGCGCTTAAGCGATAAAAAAAATTTATAATTTAGCTTTACGAGTAACTTCAAGAAAGCAAGAGCTATTTCAGCCTCAGCGCACGCGAACCGTCAATCTTCGCAATATGGGCTGCACTTCAATGAAACCTTTCGCTAAGCATTTACTTCGGATGTCTTCACTGTAACTGTGCTTCAGAGACTTCAGCTAATAGCTTCTATGACGGATCCCAGACACGCAGTGTGTCTCCCCCAGGTTGCTGGCGTCGTCATTAACCGATAAAGGGTGTTTCTTGGTTTTCCACAAAACCGCGTCGTATAATAGCACCAGCCATATATTCCCTGATACCTAGGGAAAGCATGTCACGTACGGTACGTAACGCAACTTATTCCTCGGGAAAAGACCAGGAGGAAAGAACAACCTCACATGAGGTCTGTTTCCACAACACGCTTAAATTTCTTGTTTTTTGCGATCGCTCTCGGACTTTTTTGACCGTGGCTGTTGTCTCGGCGAATGCTCGCACACAGGACAGCACCACGACCTCTACTACCCTTATAGGTGTCCAGGCTACTGGCCTTGTTTTCTAGCGAATTACTTAGTGATAAAACAAATGATACCTACATATCCTCATTGCAACACATATGTGTTATCAAGTGGACAATTCCTTAAAAAAAAGCAATCCTTCCTACGCCTGCTTTCCTACCTATTAGGCAACCATCTCACGTACACCTCTGTAGTGCAAACGCCGACTACTTCTGACAGCGTAAGCTGTTATGGGCTCATTCCAATAGCCGTTTCGGGTCGCGATGACGCCGTCGCCCGCGGCCGCGTAACCGCTATCGCCGGAAACGCGAAAAAAGTACCCGATTTCCGCCGGGGTCGAACCTGCGCCCGCTGCGTGGGAGCCGGATACTCTACCACTGAGCCCAAAAGCGCTTGCTAGCGGGCTGCGGAAAATACCCATATATAAGGCAAGCACGCAGGGGGAGACGACTCGAGCCTCCGCCAGTATATGGTGGCACCATTTAGGTAAGATGCCTGCAAACGCAGCGTCCGCAGGCGCAGACGACGATATGCGATTCAGATGAGGCGCGCAATCAACGCGCTCCCGAGCTGCCGAGCCTCCGCCAGTATGGTGGCGCCATCTAGTTAAGGTGCCTGCAAAGGTGGCACGCCCGACATGTAAGTTGCAGTTGTAAGGCTTGATCGAGCTCAGCAGACTGCTGTGCAGAGAGCATTACAAGCCGCAGCTCACCGTCGACGCCGGGCGGACAGTTCAGATCGTTCTCGTCAGAACGAGGCGAACAGACTGCCGCGAAGACCCTGTTGTGCGTGGTGCTCAAATTGGAGCTACTCTTGAGCCGCTCCGCCAGCTTACGCTGTGACTGTGCTGCGTGTGCCGTGCAGGCCTGCGACTTTTTGAGACGATCCCCGCATGTCGATGATGATAATTTTCATACTATGCCACGTACCCTCAACGGGAGATTGGCAAACAAGCAGGCGGCACACTCGAAGGCTTTTTGATCGCGGTTTCACTCGTATGACATATGATTCGTTGATGTTATTGGTGTTATTTCTGGCGCACGTGCTCCTGTATGTTTCTGTTACTTGCTTCTGTATTTATTGTACTTTGAAGCATTTGAAATTTTTTGTGACATCTATTGCTCTGCATTCCCACTCCCGTCTATAGTGGTTCGTCAAATCGAGGACACCCAAAATAAGTAAATCAATCAATTTGCAGTAAATAAGAATAAATAATGAAATACAAGACAGTATAAAAGTTGTCCCATTGCGTGGTACGGGTGCGCGACAGCACATGAGCGCGCGCTAGTTTACGTCATAGATGCAGGAATAAAACCAGGAAGCTTATAGCATTTCATTAACCGATTCACGAAAGCTTCGCTTCACTAGATTCCACAATCTGAGTTGAATCTGCATATTTTTGTTTTCTTTGCATAGCTTACTCCTTTATACAATTTTCGATTCAGCTTTATTCAAAATTCGGCAATATCAGTGAATCACGGGTTGTTGAAGCTAGCTTAATTGTTCTCTACAAATGCCGATCGAAAATCAATGCACTGAATCGGTGGTAGAAGGTGCCCGAATGTCAATTACATCTAAGTGGCCCTCCACACCTTCGAAACCACGCGTGTCAAAACGTTATTTTTAGAAGGAATATTTATCTATGTTATTTAGTACATACTGCAGTCCAATAATGGTCCAATCAGGAGAGGGAGCACAAAACAGTTAACACATACATGAATCTTTTCAATTAGAAATTAATAAATTAATAGATAACACAAACTCACACTTGCCTAGAGCAATTTACCTGGCTTTTATTTTTTGTATTACTTAGAAGGCGTTCAATCCTGATCCGACGTTACCGTTGATATTTAGGATACCTCAGTAACCAATGCTGTCATTGCGCGAAATGAATACACGGAAACAAGCACAAGCAACGCGCTCGTCTAGAACAATCAACGATCCTGAATACTCAACGTGGCGAAGTTGCGCTTACTTACTTAAAAAAAAAATTGAAGAAGAAGCAGTGAAACCTGCACACTTCATACTGGCATTCTCTATTTGATTTCATAACTCTGAGATTTTGTGCGGACACTTCATGGAATGATGTGCAGGCTTTACAAAAAGAAAACATTTGACAAGATGCTAAGCCCTCCCAGCAAAACTTGCTCAATAAAGTAGACAAGGAGAACGCAAGGAGGCGTCATGCTCGGGGCATCACCCTTCCATGATTAATTCATGTGATCAGTGGAAGGTTGCGTTTATGAGAAAGATGTTGGACAGACACTTTCCTCAATTTAACAAGTTGACAGGCTTCTTGACAACGGGACTAGATGGTCCAGGCGCGCAGAAATAATGCGGTCACCCGGCGTTTACGGCTTCCTTGGCTCGCGAACGGGCTGAAATCTGGGGGGCGGGGGGGGGGGGGGGGGGGGGGTGATCGCATATCACGAATAACTAACTTTACTCTGAACCGTCAACATAAGCACCCAACATAAGCTTTTCTGCTTTACTTGTTATGTTTTGTTCCCCCTACGTAATGCCCTTATGGCGATGTGGGTACTCTGTCAATAAAATGAATAAAAAAATAAGGTATGACGTCCAATTTACTCGCCAACGCTCAGCACAAAACACAGATCGTGTCACCAAGAACTGACTCAACTTTCCGTCACATTGTAACGCTCTAATAGTTTATCATAGTGCGCATTTTTTTCTTGCTTTGTTTTTAAGCGAAGCTTTATAGGCTCACAACTTTCGGTGGTGGTGGGCTGATTTTGGTGATAGTGCAGAAAGTGTGCAAGCTCAATTGAACATACCCCTGTCATGTGGGCCGATCCTGGCGATAGTGCAGAAAGGGTCCAAGCTCAATGGCACATACTCCTGTGGGCTCGGGGACCTGTAACGCTTCCCCTGTCGAGCGAAGCGGGGTAAGCGAAGCAATTGTCCGATTCCAGCGTAAGGGCTTCCGAAGCCAAGGCAAAACGTCAGCGAAGAGCCGCGGACCCCGAGTTGCGGGAGCGCAATGTTGAGGCCAAACGTCAGCGAAGAGCCGCCGACCCTGAGTTATAGGGCAAACGAAGCGGAACAACAGCGACAGTAGTCGTCTTGCCACAAGGTTCGCTTAGCCCCATTTTCTCGGCAGGGTAAGGGCTCTGAATTTTTTTCGGCATTACAGCAAGCAACAGTAATGACACTTCACAGCTTTCCGCAATGAATCCGAGGTCCTGAGAAAATGTTTACGCTCTGAAAAAAGTTTCCATTATGTATATAGTTTCTGCTTACGGGAGAGTGTTGTCCGTCTGTACACTCTCGTCGACTACGCAGGTAGGCCTATATATATATATATATATATATATATATATATATATATATGAAAAGTGAGCACCCGAGAAAGATAAAATCCACGTGTCAATATATATATATATATATATATATATATATATATATATATATATATATATATATATTGACACGTGGATTTTATCTTTCTAGGGTGCTCACTTTTCACCGTCTAACAAATGTTATCGCTCAGCGCAGGACACGCTTTCATCTAAGGAGTTTCTCTAATGTTATCGAAGGTTGTATCCTCTTTCTGTTGTCACCGGCGCTTGTGCAATATGATTGTACGGGCGATGCGAATTGCGTAGTTCTTTCTGGGAGACTCGTGGGCACCAGCGATTACTCGGGAACCTGCAATGACTATTGTAATACGCCGATGCGCTTGGCCCACTGATCAGATTTTCAACGATCGCCTACTGTGTTCGCCGCTATCGTTGTGCTTAGAGTGTAGCCTGTTTTTCCGGGGCACAAGTTCGCCCAATAAAGATATCGTCACTACCACGTGACAATATCTATCTATATATATATATCAATCAATATATCTATTATTTTGAATCCTGGATAAATTCTGTTCCGCCTACCGTCACCAGCCAAATTGTTGTCCACTGCGTATAAATTACTGTAACTATAGACGGCCTCTGTGCGAAGATATGCGGCTTGAGTCTGCCCCTTCCTATGGTAAGACAACCTTCAATCATACGGTACTTCTTCAAGTCATCATTTTTATTTGCTGCGCTTTGTGGAATGAGGAAACTGTCCACCAAGGGCGAATAACACTTCGCTTGCTCGATAATAAAAGTTTACTCTCTCTCTCTATCTCTGCGCGTAGCGCAACGAGCGGTTATACGTTTCTGCATTATAGCGTGGTCGCCCAGATTTCTTAGATGCTACGCATCAAACCTATTTCGCGAAAGCTGCGCTTCCATCCTTCCTGTAAATGTTTGTAGAGTGATGCCTGCTGCACTGAACATCAGTAAACGCGTTATTCGGTGGGCGTCTTGAGTCCAGCTATATGCGCATTCACAAAATGATATAACTGCAGCTAACGCACTTCGCCAAATCACACACGCGTGGACGTACAAAACGCACTCGTTCTTGCCACGGTCATCTGTATGACATGCATGTTCACAGAAGCATGCAATGTAGCAAAATTATAGTTTATGCATGCGCTTTGCCCGTGTCCTTTGTTGTGCAAGTGCACTATACCACGTCGCCGTTTCGTCTCCAGTGTCCAATGATGCAACTTCAGCGGTTCTTTCGCAGTCAGGCATAGTAACTGAGCAGGCGTGTTTTCACCTCCTCACTTGGGGTGCGAATATCCGCAATATGGCCTACGTTTAAAAGAGAAAAAAAAGAAAGAATATGCAGATTTAAAGCACATGTTGGAATCTGTTCGAAGTGAAGCTTTCGGGAATCGATTAACCTAACGCTATAATTTTTGCCCATTTCATTCCAACGCCTATAGCGTAAAGAAAACAGGCACGTGTGCATGCGCCCTCGCGCACCCATGATACGCAATGTGACACTCGCGGCAATGATATCTAACAGCTTTAGCGTAGGCGCGATAATCGTATACATGCATTGTGGCCTAATGGTTAGAGCATTGGGCTGCCGTGCTGGGGCTGCGAGGTTCGACCACAGCCAATCGGCAAGGCAGCATCAGCCGCTGCCGAGAATGCCCGTGAGGGTTTGAAAAGAAAGCTTTCATTCGTATTAAAAGTTAGCTTCGTCCGTGCTTAAGTCGCTGTATGTCAAGACTCAAGCATGCCACAGTTAAGTGTTTCCGAAGAAGCTTGTTCCCAAGCTAAGGAGCGAGAAACAAGCGATGGAGCAATGAATGATAGGCGTATAACGTTAGGAGATAGGAAAACAGCGGTGTGGACTAGACAGCGAATAGGGGTAGCCAATATTCTTGTACAGTTGAGGCTAACAGGAAGGTATGGAGTTGGGCACTAATGCGCAGAACCGTCGGTCTATTACAGTTGCAGAATAGAAGCCACAGGGAAGGCAAGCGCAGTCGTGGACGGCAGAAAACTAGGGTGGTGCCATGAAATTGGGGAATTTGCAGGCAAAGGATGCAGTCTGTTGACGGCAAACACGGGTGATTGAAGATCACTGGGATAGGCATTCGTCTTGAAGTGGACATAAAATAGCATGATGATTACAACGCTCTTTGGGCCACTATCGGTCCACTTTTTGCGTAGCATAGTACAAGTAGAACCAATCGGTCCCATCCGAATCATGTCTCCGTCGTTCGCACTTTGAAAGAGGTAGCTTCGATTGCCATTTGATAAGCTCGCCCATGGAAATCCTCAGCCATATAGGAATCAGTTGACTGATACCACATTAAGAAAACACAGCAAAAGAAACTGACCAAAACTAACAAGGGCATGATGGGGTTCGCCAGCGAATCCTAAAGAACTGTGCTACTCTCTATCCTTTTGCGTTCTCAATTTCGGTCATAGTGAGCCGTCGCTGGCACCATACTATAGGCTATATGTCACATGCTCGCTGTTTACCTTTCATAAAAGCTTCGGACAGTGCATAGGAAAATTAACCGGGCAAATAGAAAAAAAGTCGCAGTTTCGCCCAAAAGGCGAAGCATCGATTACGCTAGCTAATTAGCAGAGAGCTATACGAAGCAAGGATAGTAGCTTAATTGGTCGTATAAAGTTGTAAACATTCGCTTACTAACTAAATAGACAAGCACGGTGTCACGCGCGCACAGGTAAACATGAACACATGTCGCTCGATGACCACGGAAGGAGGAAGGAGGAAATAAACTTTATTGAAGACAAGAGGAGGGAGAGGGGGTAGCCGAGGTCAGGCAGAGAGGGCTAGAGTGGCGTCCAGCTGGCCGCGACCTTCGCCACCCAGTCCGCCAGCCCGGCTTGGGTTTGAGGGTTAGTAGATTTTAGTACGGAGTCCCACGCCTCCTGTGAGGGAGCTTGCGGCAGCAGATTTCTTGGGGGAGGATTATTCCTGCAATCCCATAGAATATGATGCTGATCAGCTGGATCTGTGTCGCAATATTTACATTTTGAATTATAGTCGCCTTTGGATAGATAAGATAGAATTTGGGGGGGACATAACAGTACATGTTTGCGCCCTGCGGAGATCCGTGGCTTGCTTTCTACTAAGGGAAGAATCCGGTGGTGGATATATCCGCCGGTCCTCCCTGTACGCGGTGACAATTTCATTGTAGCTGTGACTGGGTGTCGTTCCACCTGGTAGCGGTCCCGGACATGCCTCCACCGCCCGGTTAATTAATTCTCGGGCAGCACGGTGGGCCATTTCGTTCCCGCCATTCCCAGAGTGGGCCGGCATCCAGATAAGCCTAACCTTGCCAGCCGGTTCGCTCAGTATTTCGGAGGCTCGTGGCCTACCGACCCTTGCATTTAACTTCTAATAGCTGACATGGAGTCCGATATTATGAAGCTGTATCGCGATGCTGCTATACCAAGCGCAATTGCGGCTTCCTCGGCTTCGTGAATGGAGCCTGCGCTTATTTTACGTGATCTCAGTGTCTGGCCTTCGTTGTTGACTGCTGCAATTGTGAACGTGTGAGCGCTCTCCTGTGCAGCATCCACGTATATAGCTGGCTTGCTGCTAAGGCGGCGGCCGAGTGCCTCGGCCCGAGCTTTCCTCCTGCCTACATTGTTTTCTCCCATGTTTTTGGGAAGGGGGGGGGGGATGATAATTTTATTCCTAATGCTGTTGGGAATACGAATTCTATCCGTTATGCCGGCAACGGGGCGGAGATTCATGGCTTCTAGAATTTTGTGTCCTTAAACAGAACATGATAGGCGCCACAGTTGAGCAGCCTTATGTGCTTCAATTATTTCTTCTGTAGTGTTATGCACTCCGAGATGTAGGAGACGCAGGCTACTGGTGCCTTTAGGGATTCCCAATGCCGTTTTGTAGACGGTCCTGATCATAGTATTGAGTATTTTCAAGTCAGATTTTCGGAGGTAGAGATATGGGCACGTGTAGGCCAGCCTTCCAATGAAGAAGGCTTGGACTAGTCTGCATGCCTCATTTTCTTTCACTCCCTGATTCCGATTTGTCACCCTTCTGAGCATATTACTGAGCAGTTGGGCTGTAGTTCGTACCTTGTTTAAGGTCACTGAATTCTGGGCCTTTTCTTGGATGTACAAACCGAGTACTCGAATGGTTGATACGATTGGTACCTGCGCGCCGTCGATTAGAATTTTATACTTGTCTATGGCGTTAGGGAGCTTCCTGCACAGTAAGAAGAGTTCCGACTTTGCCGGAGAGCACTCGAGCCCGTTCTTACGAGCATGTCGTTGGACTTCATCTGCAGCCCTCTGCAGCGCTTCCACCACCTCATCTGAAGATCCAGTACGCGTCCATATGGTCACGTCATCCGCATATATAGCGTGTCTATGTGCGGGATTGCCGATAATTTTCTTGCAAGTGGATACATTGCAACGTTAAATAGAAAGGGAGAAAGGACAGCCCCTTGAGGGGTACCGCAAGTCCCTAGGGAGATCTTGTCGCTGCAGGCAGTGCCAAAATGAAGTGTTGCGGTTCAGTCGCGCAGGAAAGCCTTGATATAGGTGTGGGTTCTGTCGCCAACCCCTAGAGCTGAGAGACCCTCGAGAATAGCTCGATGCGCCACATTATCAAAGGCTTTCTTAATGTCGAGTCCCAGAATTGTTCTGGTTACTCCAGGAATCCCTGGATCTAAAATATCTCTCTGCAGTTGCCATAAAATATCCTGGGCTGAGACGTTGGGGCGGAATCCGACCATGGTCGGGGGAAAGAGCTGCTTCGTCTCCGTGAACTCCACAAGTTGACTCAAGACCACATGTTCCATCACTTTTTCCAGGTATGATGTGATTGAAATAGGGCGAAGGTTTTCTAATTTAAGAGGTTTGCCGGGCTTGGGTATAAAGATTACTTTTGCGTCTTTCCATTCAGGAGGAATGGAACCATCGTGCTAATAATCATTAAACAGTTTGGTGATGGCGTCAATAGAAACTCCATCCAAATTCCGGAGCATTTTATTGGTTACTCTATCGTTGCCTGCCGCCGATGTGGAGCGTAGGCTGGCCAGGGCCGCACGAACCTCTGCTGCAGTAAAATCTTGATCCAGATCGGCATTGGGAGCACCTTTATACGGTTCATAAGAGTCACTATCGACTTTGGTGTTTAGGTATGTGGAGCAGAGAAGGTCCATCATTGGCTTTTCCCCACCTGGAAAGGCGTGAAAGATCTTAAGAATTTTCTCTTGAGAGGCGCCCTTCGATTGGTCTGGATCGAGTAGGTGTTTTAGCAATGTCCATGGGTTTTTGCTACCCAGCTGTCCATTAATCCTATCACAGATTTGATACCACTGCGATGAACTAAGGAGTGTCGATTAGTCCTGAATCTCTTGGTCGAGTCCCGCCAGACGAAGTTTAAGCTGACGGTTATGCTTGTTCTTCAACCATTCTGCTTGTAGCGTTTGCTGTTGTTCCCAGAGGTTAATTAACTTGGAGTCCGGTTTAGGGTCGTTTTCCTCGAAAGGAATCTCCGTTGTATGTTTATCGGCATCCCCTATCAGTTCCCTGACCCATCGACCTAGGTCCGTGATGCTAGACGAGGCTTTTCTATTACGTTCGAATCTGAAGAGATCCCACTTTGTGTGTTTCGTGACGAATTTCCTCTTTTTGGGGTACCCTTTGGCCGGGATGTCAATGGTGAGCATGTAGTGGTCACTGCCGAGGTTTAGCTCTGTATTAGACCATCTAGCACCATCCGCATTTTTGACAAAGCAGAGATCTGGGGTCGGTATTCCGGGAGATGCTATTGCCGATGCGAGTGGGCTGTTCCGAATCGGTGATGAGTGAGAACTCATATCTGTTGGCGGCATTCATAATCGTGAGGCCCTTTCTGGAGTTACGATCATATCCCCACGCCATATGCGCAGCGTTTAGATCTCCCAGGACGACTATTTGCGACTTTCCTGCCTCCTTACAAATCTTCCTCAGGAGGGTGACGAAGGGAATATATTTGTCTTTTGGTGGACTATATATATTCAGGATAATCACAGGGAGTTGCTTCTTGCTCTTAGGGAGTAGCCTTACGCACGTATAGTGAAGGCTCGGAAGTTCCAAATCCACCTGCTCAGCCGCTATGTTACGCTGAATTGCAACGGCCGTACGGGGTTTGCTGTGCTCTGATGATAGCTCATTATAGGTGGCATATCCTGTCAATTTAACCAGGGTCTCCGTCTCTTGAAGTGCGATCACGTCAATTTTGGGGTTGAAATTAGCGAGACATTCGCTTACTAACTAAATAGACAAGCACGGTGTCACGCGCGCACAGGTAAACATGAACACATGTCGCTCGATGACCGCGGAAATTCATTGTGAAAACGCCGGAGTGAGAAAGCGCGCCAGCAGCAGCGCTCTCTCGTCTCGCTTCAACGCGAACTAAACGTAGAAAGCAGAGCGCACAGGAAGCTACCGGCACTCGGCGCATGCACTTTCGCAGATTGCTTAGAAGATGTGGCCCGCGCGGGCGCGCACTTCGCCCGCATCGCAAATCGCTTTCAAGATAAGGCGCGGCCGTGCTGTGAGAAGCAGTCGACGGAGCAGAACGCAACCCCCACCCTCCCTCTCCATCGCCTCACCCCCGTACCTTGCGCGCGCGAAAGACGACCGCGCTTCCGGCCTGCCTTCCTCCCTCGCGTTCGCTACATTGAGCCGCGATAGTCGGCTCCCCTCGTACGATTTCACACAGCGTACAGCGCGCGGCGAGGAATTTATCGCCGTTGGAATTTATACGGAACCTCACGGCGACGGTGACGCCGACGGCAGAAAATGTCACAGTTTCGCCCTGAGGGCGAAGCAATGAATGCGATAGCAACACAGCAATATCATACGAAGTAAGGTGAGCGGCTTTGGTAGCAATATGAATTGTAGTAAACATGAGATGATTAAGTAAGCAGGTGTGCTGCGGCGTAAGTAGACCGACATGAAGAGAGACCCGATGACCACGAGAAGGCGCGTGTGAAACGGTGGTGTTGATAAGAAGCGCTTCCCGTGGGCAGCGCGTGCGAAGGGACACACCTGTAGCGCTGCACTGCCGATCTGGGCAGCATCGCATGTGTAGCGTGCGTTGGAAAATGTGGCCCGACTCGCCTGCGGGAGGCTGTGGGTTCGATTCTCACCGCCGCCGGGCACCCACTGGTTCAAAAGGGTACAAGCGTACCCCGGCCTGGCGTTCAGCTTGCTTCAGGGGTGATACGCTTGGGAACGGAGCCTGCGCCCTGAATTCCCGTCGAAACCAACGT
This sequence comes from Dermacentor silvarum, assembly GCF_013339745.2. NCBI lineage: Eukaryota > Metazoa > Arthropoda > Arachnida > Ixodida > Ixodidae > Dermacentor > Dermacentor silvarum. The sequence goes on from NC_051157.2 coordinate 60,527,941, forward strand.
GAGCACGGAAATAAAGTGATGTCTGGGCCGCTCCCATGGCGGTCATTTCCCATGTGGCGCCCCAAGCACCTATTGAGGTTGGGGCACCTTCGGGTTGAGGTCAAACACCCCTTTCCAAGCGTTGAGGTCCCATAATGGCCGAGCACCAGGCCGGGAGCGCGCTTGTACCTATTTTACCGATAGGTACCCGGCGGCAGCACCTGCCTCCCACAGCCGCGGCGGATGCTCGTCTACAAGGCCGTCTGTGGTTGGACAAGAGTCACCCAGAGACAACAGCTGAAATCTCTATTGGGCGCTCTTTCGAGATGTGGACCCCCACGACAGCCGAGCACCAGGCCAGGGGACATCTCTACCCATTAGAAAAACCGGTGGGTTCCCGGCGGCACCGGGATTTGAACTCGATACCTCCCGCATACGAGGCGGATGCTCTACCGCGAGGCCATCGCTGCGGTGGCCAATGAACAAGCGTGGTGTGACGCACAAACAAACATGAATAGATCACACTGAATGACTGCAGACAACGACTGTCAAAACGCTGGCAGCAAGCGCATACGCCGCAGCGGGCGAAGGTGCATGTGGTCTATCGCTTCAACGGAAACTGAGCGGCGAATGCACAGCGCATACCGTCTGGAGATAAGAGACGGTGCGGGCGAGCGACGAGCGTGGTTGTTGGCAGAGTAGAAGTGCCCCCCCCCCCACCCGCTCCCTCCGGCGCTGGCTTCCCGCTTCCTTGCTTGCCCGTGGGAGATTGAGTGCGCTCGCTCTCCGTGATAGCGCGCGTCCCCGCACGCTTCCGCTCGGGCATGCGGCGAGCGGCGAAGATTTTATCTATACGGAACCTCACGGCGACGGCGACGCCGACGGCAGAAATCCGGTTGAAGTGTCCATATAATTGCTATCGCAATAAAATGTGCTTGCAGTGTCCATACAATTGATCTCAATAAACAAAGCACCGGTAGTGAAGGCAGCGATGGAGGTTAGAAGGGGAAATCCGACCTCTTCATGTTCTGCGTCACTGAGTTTGGAGAGGAACACGCGTCTTCTGAACCATGGCAGTAAAGCTAGCGTTCACTTCGCACACACCCATTCACACACCCTCAACCACTCAACCCACCCTCTGGAAAAAAAAAAAGAAAGAAGGCCAGAAAATTTTGAAACGAACTCAAGAGAGATAAAGGCGGAGGAGGGAAGTGTGCTTGAAAAAAAGATTGAGAGCACTGTTCAGTAAACTCATACAAAGTTACCTGGGCTGCTGTGGCTCATCGTATATTCTGGCAAAGCGCTTTCCCGTGCAGACGCCCAGTGTAAGCGGGATCATGATTTGGTCCGAACTTGGTTGCGCCAGCTTGGGATGGACACTCAGCGTGAAGGATTAGCCACATGAAGAGGCCGTCATTGTGAACAATCTTCGCGACTCAAATATTAACCCTGGTAAGTATTTCATATCTTAAAAAGTTTACTTGTCAAAAAGTACAGGTTTTACGCTTTTCTTCATTTCTTTAATTAGCTCACGGACGTATAACATCGCAATTTTTTCGCTATATTCCGTGCAGTGTTTCAGGTACGAATTTTCAATGTTTCAGCGTTTCGAATTTTCAAAACTGTGTTCAATGATCCGCGCCTTCTCAGCGATACATGCGCTTCGAGCCCATGGTCTCGATGCGGGAAAAATGAATCGGGGACTGCTAAAAGTGAGGATGCTGGAATCCCAGAATAGTGCCTCGACTTTATCGAGCAGCTTGCCATGACTGTTTTCTTGGAAAAGCTGGCTTTCAACGAGTTAGCTGCTTACGCTACTGATTATACCTCTTCTACCACAGCCAACCGCTAAATGTACCGCACGTGCCTCGGCCCAAGGGTAGCCCTGAAAAAAAGCACGATTGTTCAAAAATGTGTTCCATACCAAGAACGTTTGCAACACTTTCACACCGGATTGTATATGACTTCTTCCACTCAACTTCAGCTACAGAGCGGTCTTTGAGCTGAAGTTTGTGTTTTTATTTTAAACCAAATGTTCTCCAAACGCACTAATATTTTAAAATGTGGGGACAAGTTCATAAAGGTTCTTGTCATTTCGTCCTGCTTGTGATTGGCCGAAGGCCTTGGCTATATTATTGCGTTCTCTACAACAATGATAATTCGTATTACCTTCATTCGTATTCGTATTACCTGCATTACCTGCAGTAGTAGTACTATTAGTGGTAGTAGTAGTAGTAGTAGTAGTAGTAGCAGCAGCAGCAGCAGCAGCAGCAGCAGTAGTAGTAGTAGTAGTAGTAGTAGTAGTAGTAGTAGTAGTAGTAGTAGTAGTAGTAGTAGTAGTAGTAGTAGTAGTAGTAGTAGTAGTAGTAGTAGTAGTAGTAGTAGTAGTAGTAGTAGTAGTAGTAGTAGTAGTAGTAGTAGTAGTAGTAGTAGTAGTAGTAGTAGTAGTAAGATTGTTTTTATTACATAACGCGAAAGAAAGGCGAGTCAGTAAATTACTACTGACAACAGTGTAACGTTCTGGCTACATCTCCTGACATCTCAACAGTGGTCAGCGGTGGAGGTAGGATTAGGAAAGTGGGAACGAAAGGCACAAGAAGAGAAAACAGATAGTACGAAGCAAACTATTTACATAAATACAATGTGATCATAATTAATTAATTAATTAATTAATTAATAGATGAACAAAACGACTATGTTAAAATAAAATACCTTGTCACGTACGCCGGCATTGCTTAGTGCCCCAAGTTATAGCCCCATTTTTGCTGATTATGCAAAAACCAAAGGTTTTACCGTCAATGTGGTTGCGGTTGATATATTTAGCATATGCATGTACGCCAAGCATAGATGATCATCCGTCGCTTTCTATACTAGACTCCTTTTGGAGCAGTTCGCTTTGTCGCCCTCTGTTTAAGCCGACAAACCACGACGTGTTGTCAATACAGAATATTAGCTGCTCGACGTCGTTTGTCAGTGAGAGCTCTCCTCTTCTTCTTGGGAAAGTCAATGACGTCAATTTGACGTCAACTTTCAACGTGCCGAGTCGGCCAACGTTTTTCTCGTGTTTAGTTGTACTGCAATCTTACGCCTGATGCGTGATCACTACAGGTGGTCGATCAGACTGCTAGCGTTGCCACGGCCATTGGCGACCTTGATCGAGCTTCTTGCGGCCCTTCAAGAGACGAGAACCCCGCCGCGGAATCAATGCGAAATATCAACCACACAACGTTCCCAATGAGAGTATTATACGCGGCTTCGCGATGACCGACCGTGAGGCACGCATCTAACAAATCTTAGGTTTTTCAGACTCAGTGCCAGCTTGCGTCCTCATTGAGGCTGTTTCATATAAGAAGTTATTAAGAACTGATTATTTCTGCTGGTAAGTGCACGAGAAAATGGAATCGTCCATTATTTTGTAATGCAGTGAATGTTATCGAGCCTACGAAGCTATTGTTTTTCTTCTATTTCTTTCATTACCTTGTTAGATGCAAATTTTAAACATTGTCACCCTCTTTCTTCATTTTGTATAACAGAGATAACCAGAAGTTTTCATCCACAGCATTGAACCATTTAGGTCTCCCGAAAGAAGGTCACTGCGTATAGTGCGAATTACACTTGTCTAGAGTGCTCAATCAGGCTGAGTTTGTCACCATCATGCATTAAAAAAAGGAGAAAAAAAAAGGAAAAGCACAAGTTAGCGCTGCAATAAGACCATGCGTGATCATGCCGCATCCTTTAACCATGAGCTGACTTGAAAACCAGTGGTTACCTAAAGATAGCTGCCGCGGACGCTCACTCGACCACTCCAGACAAGTGTGATTCACAGTTTCACACTTTACTCTGCTTACGATTAGAAACAAATATAAAAATTCATTTTATTCAGGCGTCCACGCGTTACTCGCGAGCACGAATTGTCTGGCAGTGCCAAGCGAACACAAGAGAGGGTAATTTAAAGGGAGGATGAGGAAAACTGCAAACTTAAAAGTAACAAGAAGTCGATCTCGTGTCTTCGTAATGCGGACACAGCTTGAGAACATGCGATGCGTAGTTAGGCTGTTAACTCCTAAGGAGCAATCACGCATTTTCGCACGTATAAGACGTTGACCAAGTGGAAAAGAGCACGAAATTCGTGCACTGAATTGGTCTTGCAAAATTATGCACTTTGCCGCTTCGATGATGCATTGTGACACCTAATTTGTGGCGTAGTTCACTGCATGAAAGAGATATAGCAGCACATTGACCCATCGGAAGCGTATAGCAATTATCACCGATGGGAGCGATATTTCTTATTCAACCTTGCAGAATTTCTTAAAGCAATGAATACAAATGAAGACGAAACGATTAATGATAGACAGCTGTGTCATTTGTTACAGGGGAAAGCACGCCTGCCTAACTCGCTGGGAAAGTAGAAGCGGATTTCATTTTTCACCACTTAGTATACAAACGTGCAGTCAAATCTTTGGAACTCGGACAAGATCTGAGCTAGAGCCGAAAAAAAGAAGAAGCATCTTTATGCTACGCACACCATTTTGTCCCGAGGCAACTAAATGACACCACTTGATGTGGAGCTCGTGCCTTGATCTTTAGACCCGAGAGCGACTAGGGCCGAGGGTCAAGATGTTCGCTGACGAGTCTTGACATGGTTAGGTTGTTTCCGCATTCTTCTACGTACACCCTTCGGATGCGCACTGGTCAGTACCACTCTAACGAAGAGAACTGTGAAAATATTGCGCGCGTGTTCGCAATCTAGGGGCCGTTTGTCGAGACGTATGGGCCACCCGTGACGGCGTATCTGATTACCGTGGCGTCGCAACATGTCCTGCTTAGCACCGGCGAGTACTGTCATCCATAGAAGACCAAGAAGCTGTGGAAGAGCATCTTTCGTTGTTGACAGTACATAAGCAGGGCAGAGTAGGAAGTAACCACGACAAGCGCGCCAAGGCGAGTCAGAACAGCCAGCAACGAGAAAAGTGCCGGAGTGTATGCGTATGCGGGGATCAAAATTCTTCTTTTGTTCTTCGTGTTTTCTTGTTCGTAAACCTGCCTTGACAGACTACATCCGAAACGTCTTTGTTTGCTCAGTATTGGTTCCCCAGCACATTCAGCTGTGCTGTCTTATGTAAGGGACAAGATCGATGAGCTGGAACGTTCGAGGCGCTCAAAGCAACCAGCAGGAATTACGCTTGCGGTCGGGTGCACTGACTCCCTTAGCCTGATAATGTGAGCGAGTGAAATAATTTGATTGAGGTCCAGAGAAGACACTGCGCACTTGACTGGCTGCCGATGTCATGAAGCACGTGTCCATGCCTGTGAATAGTTCAGATAATCATTCTGTTCAAGCTTTTCTTAACGCGATGGTTAGGCATCAGCATTTTCAATGTTACTGAGCGATAGTTAAACTCCACTAGCGAGTACCGCAAAGTCTGAACTTTTCGAATCCACAGACGAGGGCAGCACTTACTAGCTCTCATTAGCGCATATTTTTGAAACGGACGCGCAGTCTGACCTTTGGTTTTTATTACCCATACGCAATTTTCGGATCTATGTGACGTTGTCTGCACTTTAATTCGAGAAGGGCGACAAAGTTCCTGTGTTAAGTAGTGACGGCCAGTTTATATGCAGTATTGCGCGAAATGCTTGTGCATTTTGCTTGTTTAACCTTCCTGCACATTCTATATAGCCTTCAACTACTACGAAGTAGAGAATCAACTGCCGGTGTAGCTGTTTAGAAGTAACAGTTATATGTTCTATTGTGACGTGGCATGCATCCTTCGTGCTCGGCGGAGGGCGAAAAGATCGGTTGCGAAAAGTGCGAGTCTTGACAGCAACGTGAAGCGGCATTCACTTTTTCTCCCTCATTTTTTTCCCCCTTCTTTTTGCCGTCGCACGTTTCTGCAACGTGTTCAGCGTAACACGGAATCGTTCATGCGAGTAGTAACCACAATCTCCGGTTGCCAACTTTGCGAACAGGGAAGGACTTTCAAGTAACGTTTTTCTTTTTTTTTTTTGTGGTCGATTTTTTAACTCAAAGGAGAAGAAGAATGGTTACTTTTCACTTTCACTGTATAAAACAAAGCCAAAAATTCGACGAGCCGTCCTTTCGCAGAACAGCCGACCGAGAAGTTCTCACAGTGCTCCCTTTTTTTTTCCCTCGTTTTTTTTTTCTTTTTTTTTTAGAAGCTCCTTTATTTGACATCGAAACAACGACCGAGTTGGACCTCAAGGGAAACCAGTTCTGTCTTGGTATTTTTAGCAACAGCTCGCGGTTTTGTTTACGCCGGCTTCACGCTGGGGCCATAATCTTATTCCGCAAAACGACGGGGAGAGAGAGCAGTACAGGGTCGGAGGCGGGAAGCGCCCCGGTCCTTACTCTCCGAGCCCCCCACACCACGCACTCTATAGGTGAGGGGTGACCCCGGTTAGACAGGTTAAAAGTACCAGGCGGGGTTAGTGTAAGGGCTAAATAGACAGATGGATGAGACGAAGAAGGAACGAGGAGAAAGGCGGCGGGGCAGGGGGGGAGGGGAGAGGGGGCCTAGGGGAGTAGGCGACCAAAGGTTTCATTGGAAACGCGTTCTCGGTCTAGACACCGAACTGCGAGGCCACATTCTTGCCGAGCTGGTTGATGCGACGCCAGGCGGGACACGTGCGACGAGCCGCGGGCCTCCTTTGAGAGCGTGCGCGCGTGTCCGGATGCGGCGGTCTCTGACCGCCGCTCCTCATCCAGGCATTGACGTCATCGGTGCGCCGGATCGCGTGCCGCTCCGGCACAGTGGCTCGTGCACTCCGAAGTTTGAATAGCTCCTCTTACACAATGCTCGGCGCCCTTTCACCCTTTTACTACTTCTTCTGTTCGTCCTTTTTTTTTTATCTTCCTTGTAGCTCGACCACTCATGCCGTTCACGCGAGGCCGTTAATTATCGAGCGATGCATCGAATTATTTCCTAATCTGAACCTGCCAAGTCAAAGCGGTGCTCTCTGAGACGGAGGTAAACACAAGGTACGCCTTTCTTTTTTTGCGATGAGGGCGGAAGGGATGCGTACGCGTAATTCCTGCACTCTTCTTTTTGCGCTTTCCTTCGCCATTACGATCGCAGCAAAATAGCAGTTTGAACAGAAATGCCGTGCGAGGTCACCAACCGAGCAGCCATGCGTTTCTCTCACTGGAGTAAGGAGCCCGGCGAATGTGTGCGGGGTGTTCGGGATCTGTGCGCGTACGATGGAGAAAGCTGTCGGTCATCGCCTCGGTGAACTGGGACGCGAATAGGCCCGTCTGTAGCTGACTGAGTGAGGCAACAGGCCATCAGTGATGCCCCGAGGCTCTCGGTCTGAGTGACGACAAGGCTGTTGTTATCCGATGGCATGCGGATCGCTGTGAGCGAGCGCAGTTTTTTTATGACGTCACTAATGTCTCTCTGTATCGCTGTTTTAACCCATCGCATAGCGGCGAGAATTGTGCGCCATGAGCGCTGGCTTCTCGTCGTTTGCCTGTATAAACGTGACGTCTATTTCCTCTACGCTTGATAATGCGCCTCCGCATTTCTGTAAGAGAGCTGAGGAGGAAAAATTGCGGGTCCATCTTACCATGACAATCGCCTGCAGGTACAAGTGACGCCAGCACTATCTTCGGAGGTACTGTCTGCGAAAAGAGTGGCGCGTTAAAGACAACGGATGTACTAGCTCGTCCTTCTAATGTTCGTATTTGGCAGCACCCTCTAAAAACGCCGGTTGAGAACGATCTCGCATTTAGAAAACCTGCAAGCCTTCTTTTCGATGCAAAGAACATCGAAAGTTCTTTCGTTTCCGCGCGATAGCAGGTTTTAGGCGCCAAATATAGTCACTACTCGTGCTACAGATCTCTATATAAGCACCCTGCAACGAAGCTTGGTAGACGATAAACCAGCGTACGATGCTAAAATACTCAGGTAGCAGGCTCATGAAAACAAAACTTCGGGAGAATCGGACGTGGATACCTTTAAGAATTAGCGCAACTCAATGCAAACGGCGATGTTTGCCCACATGTTCAGGGTTTCAAACTCAGAGTTTATGTGAAACGCTTATGGCCAAACTACACGTATACGCTTACCGGCGCGCGAAATCTCGCGCCCATGCGCCTTGCGTTTGCCGCGCCTCGTGAGGAGTGGCGGTATGATCCTAAAGAGTCGAGCCTGCGTGCGCCCACTTGACTCGCTATTTTCGCCTTGGTAGCAGTCATGGGCACGTTACCAGTAAAAAAGCAACAGTGTTACAGTTACAGTTACCTAAGCCAAAAAAAGTAACTCTGTTACAGTTATAGTTACAGAGTTTCCAAAAGTAACTTGTTACAGTTATAGTTTCTGTGAAAAAGTAACGTCGTTATTTTTCCGTTACTGCTAAACACTTATGTAATGATCACAAACCGAAAGCTTATTTAATAGAAACGTACGAAGGCATGCAGGTGGTCACAATTGCACGTAGTAAAACGCTAGACGAAGGGAACCTAAAAGGGGGCATACTCAAGCCCCCCCTCATTTTGCAGTCCGTGTTGTGGAAAGGGGAAAGGTGGAGAGGATATGGGAAAGAAGAAAGTCCGAAAAAGAGGAAAGCGCGAACTGTACGTGTGTCTTTAACGGGTGTTGCTGTTGGAAAATTTATTATAAAAAAGGAAGTAACTGTACCGGTATTTCCAGTTGCAGTTAAGGTGAAATAAAGTAACAGTGTTACAGCTACCAGTTACTCCAACTTAAAAGTACCTAGTTACAGTTACAAGTTACTGAAAAAAGTAACTAGTTGCCGGTAACACGTTACTAGTAGCCAGTTACTGCCCAAGACTGCTTGGTAGACATTGTTTCGTATTTTTGTCAGGCACCCAGAGCACCGATATTTGTCTGTAGAAGAAATCTGCGCTTGCGCGGCGCATCGGTGCGTACGATCTGTCCCCCACCATCTGCGCATGCCGGGCGCTTGCCGGGAGCGAGTTTTCGCGCGCCGGCAAGCGTACGTGTAGCTTGGCCTTTATCTCTCACTTGCGCTATCGACAATTCCGCGTCCGCAGTCAATTTTCTTGGCTTGGTTGGTTATTCCATGCCGCTCTTCATCTTTCGTCGTATGCATCGGTGATATTACAGTCTCAGTTTAGGCACGCTACAGTAAGTTTTGACTGTACATGTCGTGCCACCTAGTGGCGTCGGTGAGCAACCACGAGTAATCCCTGCAGGCCTTTTCCCATTTGTCCGTACAATTCCACAATCAACACGTCTGCTGCCTGAAAGCTTCCTTTTTTCAATTTCCGAGGCATTCACGGCGGCATTTCGGCAGCTCCTCCGTCAGAAGTGCCAAGGAAAAAAAAAAGGAAAAAGAAAAAAGAAAACCAATAATAACAAATAAAAAGAAAAAAAACAGGACTACTGAACTCCATTTGGCATCTACGCAAAGTGAAGCATTCTTGGTGGGATTGGAGAATGCACCTTGTGTGTCTATATGAAGTGTTCTTTTTGAGGTATAAATATTATTATACCTCTTTTTCAATTACGCTTTATCTGCCTTAATGAGCCTAAATTTCAATGGCATCTATACTTTTATAAATGTAGACGGCAGTATGACTCTGTGAACACACATAATCGCTACTAGCGCAATTGCAGTGGTATTGCCTGTCAAGCATGGCCAAATGGAAACGCGCTGGCTTGCCCGCGAGAAAGGATGTTCTATGCCGCTTGTCGACGCATGCCTCCGTGGCGTAATGGTTTCAATATCGGGCTTGGGTGCTATAGAAGTCCCGAGTTCGAATCGCTCCATCGAACAATTTTATTATTCGTCATTTAATTATTTATAACGCCGTACTGATGAGCTCGCATAGACACAAAGTCGTTTGAAGCCAGAAGAACAAAGTTAAAGCAAATCCATTTACTAATTACCATCCTCCCCATGCTGGCTGAATTGCCCTGCTTTCAGCTGCAGGAGACACTATAGCGACACAGTTCCCTATATTAATTATGATATGAAATACTCTGCTTTTAACGGTAAACTACTGCGCTGCACCGTTCCTAGATGGAACCACCATCAATTTAAACGCGTTCAGCGTTAGAGGCCAGATACGTGCGAAAAAGTACCTCGTACTCGGCAAGAAAGCTACGCGTTAATAGTAAGCGCAGGCGACTGCTGCGTCAAGGATTACCAATACTGTGAGACCGACGTCGGGGTCAGTTTCTACTGCTTCCCTTTAGGACCGTGGGAAGTAACCCGGCGGCTGAAATCGATCGTCATGGTTGGGCGCGACAAGCAAGTGTCGTTGTTCCTAATTTACGTCAAATTCACTAGTGCATAATCAAGAAAGAAGATGCAGCAGGCAGGACAGGTGACAACTCGCAATGAAGCGATAGCTGTATAACACCGCGGTATAGAAAATTTAGGCGTTTGGAAATCGTAAACCGGTTTAGGTAGAAGTTGTTTAGCTTGTCTCACTCACAAGAAAAAAAAAACGAGAAAAAAAAAACCTGCACTGATTGTTGTGTGTCAAATCTAGCTTCATAAGCGCTCCGGTCTGAAGCTTTGCACAGGCTTCGATGTTGGTGAGTCATATACAAAGAAATGTACGGCGCGAGCTTGACGGGGGTCCCCAGAGCACGGTCACCGCCGTGTCGTTTGTGTTTTATGTCCTCCTTTAGTTTGCGCCGTAAGCATTTTTTAATTGTGCAGGCAATACTTTCGATTGTGCGTTAGCTAACGTGCGGCTTCTGTGTGCTGCGGGAACCTATAGCTATTCGGTTTGCGTGCTGGGGGGAACCGATTGCCTTCATTACGATGTTTTCTCGCGCTTTATACCACTGAACTAAGGCTGAAGTTTGCAGTTACGTCGAAGCGTGCCGCAGTACACGTCGAGTATTCTTACACGAACATTTATCTTGCACGCGCACGCTAGCGCATATTTGCTTATTTCACGTTGTTCATGGTCAGTCCATGGCTCCTATGATGTTTTCGGTGGGGATTAACTATCCCAGACGAGCCCAAGCAACAACAGGAGCATATGCTCGAAGCACTTCCTTAATGGAGAGAACAGCATGATCGGGACTCATCCGGGTTAAGTGCCTACAATATTGCCACCCGTGTAAAAGAAGCGGCTGGCAGCTACTGCTTCCTCGGTGGCCCTTCGTCGTCGTGGTCAGGCTTTGCCGATGGATTTCCCCACGACAGCGGGTCGCTCGTACACGACGCTTCCTCGTTTAGCTTTGATGTAAATCGTGACAGCTGCGCAGTGTTTACAGTCACCGAGAGCGCCGTAGTGACATGTGACTCTCCCATTAGAGATAATTCGAGGTGCGATCGGCAGCTGGTGAATGCAAAGTAAGAGCAAAAAGAAAGAGATATGGATTTAGGCTTGACGTGTGCTGGCACACGTAGTTCTGGACCGAACTGCCAACTTGAAGAAAGCGCTTGGGAAGTTCATCGGCCCGTACGTGAGGTGCAAGTTAACTTCATATGCGCAGCGCACGGTAAAAAAAGGACAAGAAATAGAGAGACGGGGACCGCACGCTTCCCTTTCTCTCTCTCTCTCTCTCTTTTGCGTTTATTGTGGGCTCCGTATAAAAATTCAAGGTGCACCGACTAGCCCAAACCGCCGCATTTAGGAAGTGCATGTCTCGTTCTCAGTCATAAAAAAACTACAAATGACATTTGAAAAACGTATACGACGCCACTCGGAGCACGTAAGCGGAAAAAAGCAATGATTTTTTTCTTTTGTTACTTGCTGTTCGACGTCGTAAAAAAGTTGCAGTTTCGCCCGAGAGGCGAAGATTCAATTGCGATATCAAATTTGTGGACAGTTATACACAGTAAGGATAGTATAGTTTTATCGGCCGTATGAACTTGTAAACATATGCACGCTAACTAAATTAACAAGCATTGTGTCAAGCGCGCACAAGCCAGCATGAACGCATCTGTCACGATGACCGCGGGAACTCGCTGTCAAAACGCTGGAGTGAGTCAGCTTCGTGCCGGCGCTTACATCAACGTCATCCTAGCCGCGAAATCACAGGGAGGGCGGACTCTGCCCCCTGTGAACAAAATAAATAAAAACGAACACAAAAATAAGATAGGTAAGACACTAGACATAATAAGAAAAAGACCTTGGTGGCGATACACCCCCCCCCCCCCCCCTTCCGTTTCAAAGCGTACGCTCATATAGCATCCATCCATCCATCCATCCATCCATCCATGGTAGCGTTTATCAGAGCTGCGGAGTGGTAGCACTGCAGTTGGAATGATTTCAGAATAATTCTATATTTGCAAACACCCGGAATGAAATTGTAATCGATTGGTGGCACCAGTCGGGTAGATGGAGTGCGAAATAAGTAGAAGCCCAACATTCCGGAATGGAGTTGGTCTGGAATAGGCACATAGGGCTGACGCAGAAAATGTTCTTGTCGCGGGATCAAATCCCGGCCGCGGCGACCGCATTTCGATGGAGGCGAAATGCAGGAACGCTTGTGTACCGCACATTGGATGCACGCTAAGGAACCCCAGATGGTCAAAATTAATTTGGAGTCCCCCACAACGGTAGGCCTCATAGCGATACGGTTGTAATAACACGTAAAACTCCATAATTTAATTTATTGTTCATTGTGACACTACAAGACCGGTAAATTTGCCAATTAGGATAAACTAAGCTTAGCCAATCTATTACATTTCTCAATTTATGCTTAATACCAGATTTTTTCGTATCTACCTAGATAGGCGACCACCTCTGCCACGGTAATTCAACACGGTATTCTACACATTTTACACTTCTGAAAAACCGCGGAAGCCTTTCTGTGTTACAAGGTCGAGTGCCTTTAAAGACAGCAACTTTTAGTTATCAAGAATGATTAGGTTTAGCAAGAGCATGCTTGTCCTGTAGCAATGGGATAGAGACCAAGATCGACGTCGTAAACAAATGCACCCTGCCCAAGACTAGATTTGGAACGCGCTCCATGATTTTTCGGAATGTGTGGAGTATCCAAGAGCCACGATAACAGGGGGTCAGAGAAGTGTGTTGTAAAAAAATGGCGTCCATTAATATGCGAGAAATGTGAAACAGAACGATAATCCTGCAAGACATATCACAGCTCCTCGCTTTTATGTTAGTCGTGAAAGTGACAGAATAATCTAGTTGGAAGCCTGGTGTGCACAACGGTGTAAGATTATTTTGTACTTTGCTTTATTTGAATCAAAATAGCTTCAGTATGGATTTTTGGACATGGTAGATTTTATTTAGAAGGCAAGCGTTGCTTGTATTGAAGCATGCTTTACCTGTCTGTAATTAGCGTAAAGTATGGCTATTAAAAAAAGACCACAAAAAACAGCATTATTCCTAAATTGAACAAAACTGTGTAAACACGAAGGAAAATTTCGCTAGTGATAGCCCCATAATTATGGCTTTGAAGAAGCCTAGAGAGTACCTTAGCCTTTCCTCGATCTCCTCGCTTTTTTTAAGGTGAGGACTTGGGAGGGGCTTCGGAAGAGGGGACCGCATGACAGGCTGCTACCACAAACTGACCTTTCTATCACAAGAACTGAACATATTTTGCAATCACGACATATATTCGCGACTTCTAACCCACGCAGCTAAGATATATATATATATATATATATATATATATATATATATATATATATATATATATATATATATATATTAGCTGCTTATTGACGTTGCTGTTCCTTTCTTCTCTCATCGTATTCGCGCTGCTCTTCAGGCGTATTAATTGTGCGTGGCTTTCTTTGGGCAGGAACCTCTGCGTCCTGCCTAGCCTGAGCACAACGCCGTTGGGCACATTGACGTTGCTGTTCCCGTCGCCGGTAATCGCGTTCACGCTGCTCTTCAGGAGTCCTAATTATGCGTGGCCTTTCCATAGCGCTATCACGACACAAATGAAATCTGTTGGTAGGCGGGTTCTTCTTTTACATATGAAAGTGTAGTAACATAACTCCCTGCTTCGTCAGCTACAGTTGCCATTTCCCGGCAACTGCAGTTTATGCAACCATAATGAGTATACGGAAACGGTTGCGGCGAACGCTATGCGCGAAGGGGAACTTTCTGATTCTTTTTTTCTTGCCCGCCCCACGGCCAGCGTCGCCACCGCCGCGGATGCGCGGAGGCGAGCGCCATCTCGTAGTGCTGCAAGAAACCCAGTGGCGCACGCGGCGGGAGCCTTCCGCTGTGATTCGTAGAGTTTTTGCTACAGAGACGAATAAATCCCGAGATCATATACAACTTCAAGATTAGATATTACAGACATTACAGGCAGTAGTGCGGTGCAGAGATAACAGGCCACGAAGTGTTTGTTTTTGTTCAAAAATAAAGTGCGTAAAGTTATTTGCAACGTTTTTAATGCTTCAGAACTATGTCCTTTGTTAATATGCACATAAGGGGTGAAAAAGAGTTTCATTTAACGGAATGCCCCAGCTCAGCCACTCCCAGAGTTGGAATGGTCCCACTCTCACCAATCAGAGCACTTCAAGACAATGTAATTACCGAAATCGTTCCTGTGTGGAATAGATCGGGGATCTAATGGAGGGCCTCACTCCCCGACTCTGGTTCTTACTGGCGCATTCCTCGACTTCGACTCTCAATGCCTGGAACTCAGACATTGGCCGGGTGTCGCATATTTTAAGTGCGCTCTGCACTGTCAGCGCCAGAGCTGAAGCGTGCAGGTGCTGACAGTGCAAAGGGTCGAGGCGGAAAGCCAACGCTGAAAGCATCCGTCTTTGCGGCCATCCTAATTAGAAAATGCTGAGCTAAGAAAAAAAATGGAATCACGAGTAAGTGCTTTATGACTCTCGTGACGTCAGAAAGTGCGTGAGCAGGATTAGGGCGGGGGTAGCTTAAGGCGTTCTATATAAAGAAAAAGAAGGACAGCGAACACCTCGCACTTAGTTCCCTGTTGTCCGCATTCAGAGCCCAGAGCTCCCAGCGCTGTCGATGCGCAGCCACAACTCGTCATGTTGTTGACCACATTAAGCGCGGAGGAATGTCTGGCATAAGTTCGACGTCCGTGCGCAGCAACGCTGCCGTGAAACCTGACAAAAGGGAGAAAAATGTGGGCAGAACCGGTTATCGAATTTGTAACCACTCGCTAACATTCCTAGAACCGCCGAGTTTACCTTTGACGACCTCCTTGAACAACCTTAGCTCATAGTAGCTGCCCCTTTCGCTCTCGTCACAATTTTTCATTTGCTTTCCTTGCTCGGTCGTGAACGAAAAAAAAAAAAAAAACACCCGGTAGTGCCAGACAGCAACAAAAGCTGTCGCTGTAATAAACAAAAAGAACGAAAGCTAAGGAGAAGAAGGGTATGATGGTGTACTATAACGTAAGGCCCAAAGGAACCTTTGGACATGCTAAGGAATGTCTTGACAACCAATAACAAATGGAGCGGACGTCCTGGAGTGGTCGAAGAGTCACGACGGCGAATGTTAAATAAGTACGACCTTTATTGCAGAGCACAAGGTCCGTGACCTCGTTATCGGGGTGGTGGCCCTCCATAGAAGAGCCCTTTACTCACCCGACGAAACGGCAAGGGCAAGAAACCTGATAGTAAGAGAAACGAGACGCACAGAAAGCGACCAACCAGCCGCAACACTGACCGCATAAGGCGGCGCAGACAAGGCATACCTGCACTTTGCCGATTCATATCATTCACTGCGTGGCGTCCTATGTCGCAACCGAACTTTTAATTTTGCGCAAGCCCACTTTGGTTTGCATAAACAAACGCCCTTTACTAGTAGTGCCGGTAACCTTGAGTTTTGTTTTTGTCTCTGCTTCACTGCCGGTGGATGATCATCGGTCGACAGCAGTTTGTGTGTGCAGTTATGCGAATGAGTCTTTGTTTAGCGTCTGCGTTTTTTTTATTCTTTATTTTTTTTTACCCGCTGCGGTAGTCTACTGGCTTTGGTGTTGCGCTGCTGAGCACGATGTCATAGGTTCAATCGCGGCCGTGGTGGCCGCATTCCGTTGGGCGTGGACTGCGATAAAGCTCGTGTGCTGGTCATATTTGTTGCATGGTAACTAACCCAGGAGGTCAAAAATTCAGGTCTTCCGCTACGGCGTGGCTGTTAATCAGACCATGGTTTTGGCATGTAATACTCCAGAACCTAAATATTTTAATTAAAATTAGGCAGTTAAGTAATTATTTGAGCGCCTATGTCAAGGTATTCAAGTGCGTCAAGAATAGCCTGAAGAAGGACATTATATAGTAAGGGCATTTTGACGTCCATATCCTCGAACGGGAACTGCAAGTGCTGGGCTCCTGTTGTATCTTCCCGTACTTAACTCGTATGTTCAAAAACGCTTAAATGACTGCTGTCTCTTGCATTAGTATTTCTAGACGCTGCCGTTGAGCTCGGGTTTACTTGTGTACACGATGGCCTTCCTGATAACACCGGTATCGATAGTTTTCCCCCGCTGTCATCAGTGTACCTAATGCCTACTGTTTTCGTAATCCTGAGTAGTGAATTGTTGTCATTAAGTAAGAAGTCGTAGTTGAGGCCATTGCCATTTGATGCGAGTGCATTGGCGTCTATTGCTACACCGTATGTCCCATTGAGCAAAAAAAAATAATAAAGGGAAATAACGAGAAAGAGAGAGCTAGGTGTGAAGAGCAAGAGCAGCTTGCAATACCATTATCTTCAACATTTGTGGACATCATGACCGATATTAATTGAACAGGATGACCAAGATTTCTCAGTCTCAATGTTCATACAGATAACTTAGTTGTGGCGCTTTCAAGTGCCAGCCTTCAGCAGATGTTACTCGCAGCTGTTCGCAGCTGTTCGCAGCTAGTTGAGTGGTTACGGCTCTGAAAGGCCACAGTATTACATAAGCACGACCTTCTGTGAGAGAGCGCGCACACCTTGGAAGCCTAACAGAGGTAACTTTTGTGCGAGTTGCTTCCTTGTCTCGACAAGCATAAATCTTTCTTTTCTTGAATAGAGACATACTGATGCAAGAGGCGTCCATTACCTCAAAATTCATCAAGGGCGAGTCATCAGAGGCATGATGCCAGTGGCCGGCTGCTTGCGCGAACGTCAGAAGGCTCGAGATGGAAGGGCTGTCACGCGAACATCAAGCATTTGTCCGAGTCATGAGTAACGGGCGGGACTTGAGCCGCACTCACGGAAGCGGTGGCGCACCGCAGGATGCGTTTACCGTGTGCAAGGCGACGACTCAAATGTGTGTTCGTCTTGCGAGGCAGAAAGCCCCGAGGACAAAAGGCAGCCTCGTCGCCACGTGTCAAACACAGAGCATGCCCATTCTGACATAAGCACGTCCGCACACCCAAAGGATGCGGCGCTAAGGTTGCAGTAATTAAGAAAGTCCTCTTAGGCGAGCGCCAACGAGGAAAACATTCTTAAGAGCAGGAAATAACAACGCAACAGCCTGTAGAAACTTCGTCACATGCAAAATTCAAATGTGCAGGCGTACCGATCACACCAATCCTGCACGGTGGCAGCGAAATTGCACGGCCGCCAACCAGAGGCGCGTAATGAGGTGAGTTTGTTAAGTTTGCTTGTGTACTAGCGTGCTTCCATATTCGCTTTAATGGGGATAGGCATTCTAGGAATCACAAGCGGTTCATCAGTCATCAGCTACATGCCTTCCATCAGTAGGTTGATCGGTGATCACAATGTACAGAAGAGCAGAATAAAAATATTTGTCTTGGAATGGAGTTTGATGTCATGACTATTTTAGCTGCGATCAAGGTGTTTTAACTACTGCGCCATGGTAGTTCTGTTGATGTCACAGATTAGTGAGAGCCCGTTACCAAGCTGGAGGCATGTTCGGGCACTTTGGCGTGTTACTTAGAGCGTGCTTTGGGAAATAATGGAGCCTGGCCACTTACTATGCGTTCGAAGTCGAGTGAACTCTTCATTGCGGCATCTCTATCTTTACTGTGATTCTTTTCGTTGCGATATTTTCATTTATTTATTAATTATAATATTACTAAATTAATAATGCTAAATATTATTGGGACGAATCCCCGAGTTTCTTTGTTTCTCAGATCACGTAAAGCATGGTTTATTTCCGACCGACTTCAGAAGTGCCATTGAGCAATCCTCTGTTCCGCGTAATCAATGTACCGCGACTTAAATCTATGCGTGGAAGGAAGGAAGGAAAAAGTGGAGAAGGAAAGGCAGGGAAGTTAACCAGTTCAGCACAACCGGTTTGCTACCCTACACATGAATGTTGGCTTATAGGCATTACTAAAGCACACAGACGTGTTCATGTTTTTTTTTTTCTATCCTTCTGCCCCCTTCTTTTTTTCTTGTACCCGCCTTCTTCGCCTCCATCCTATTCTCTGCAAAGTAGCTGTAGAATCTAGGTGAGTGTACGCCGGCTAAATACCCTACTTTTCAATAAAGAGCTCTATCTGTCTCTCCCCCCCCCCCCCCCCACACACACAGACACACAAACACACCTTAATGAAATTTCGCGTTGAAATTGCACGACATCGTTCTTTTTTTTTTTTATTGCACATTTCAGCTGCTCTATTCTGAGGCCACTGGGCACGTACAACTGGGTATCTGAGATACCTGTTTTCAATACTCCGGAATCAGCATATGTCACGGCTGCGAGACCCCCCTCGTCATGCCTGTCGTGTGACTCATGCTCAAGGTTAGTCACGACAACAAGTGATCTAGATGGTGATATAGTTATCGCGGGCTCAGTGGCGCAATAACCATCGCGGCTCGGGTCAGTGCCTTCAACCACCAGCTGTGCTTGTGGATCATGCTGAACCCTGAAAGAAGCACTCTCACGTTGAGGGCTCTCCTCAGCCCTAAGACCAGCATCGGACGACTCATTACCCTCAACTGTTTGTGTTGAGTCGAGCGCATCTAGTTCCTCTACCTCCGACTCCACCACTGCGCCTTCACACCCTGTCTCGCACCCGCCAACCAACGCCACGCCTTCGTCCTTAACTATACGGCCCTCCTGCAAAGCTCTCGCTTGCTTTAATTTTGCTAATTCTAACTTACGTTCCAGCTACTGGCGGTACTCCTGTGCTATACTCAGATTGTGCTGCATTTCTAGCTCCGAGAGCTCGCCTGTCCCCCCGCCGCTGTCGCTCATCCATTCTGGCCACGCGTACCTCTGAAACGTCCGTGACCTGCCTAGCGACATTTCTCTTGGCTCGAACATGAAAACAGGAGCGAGTGAAAATGAGATAAAGGCAACTCACTCTGTTTACCCGCCTGTCCCCGTTGTCGTCAACTCAGCCATGAGAGGTGAGGGGTGGTGTCGCGGTCCGCTGGGGGTGACTTCTCGAGGACTGCCTTAAACCAGCCGTGCCCCGTAGCCTTCCGAGAAGGCACTGAAGTCTGCGGCGTCCAGCCGCTGCCGCTTCATGCGGCGAAGTCAATCTTGATGGCGTCGATCAGAGATCAACCAACTTCTGCCGTTGTAGCTTCCTGATTCGCCCGAGGTGGCGTCTTGCTTGTGTTTAGCACCGTCTGGCTTTGCCCCGTAAACCCATCGCTGTCGACTGCACCAATAATGTCAAGGTTCCTCTTCCTCTCTATCGAGGGTACGTGTGCTTCTTCTCAACTTGGGCGTCCAAGAAGCACCGCCAGAGACGGTCTACGCAAGTGGAAAACACTTGCGCTACAAATAGCGGCGATAGGTTCGCTGGAGGCTTCCGATGGATTTGAAGCAGATACGGGTGAAACTTGAACACGCTTCGTATTTACAAGAACTATTTACAAAAAAACACATTGAGTTGCAAGGTGGAACTGGCACTCATAGGACGACCCTATATCGACCCAGCCGATGGTGCATAGCACCTGAAGTTGTGTCCAGAACGCTTGGTCAGGGCAATGGGGCCACTTTTTCAATCCTTCGGTGCCCCGCCCCAAATATTTACAGCCAAATCGCCACCGAGTGGCTATGAGAGTGGTCCGCCGGCGCACCAATCACAAATCCTATACTAGGATCGTCGTGTGAGTGGACCTCCGGCTATTCCAGCATTGCGCTTCGTCCAAGCGCCCTTTTACGGTGCTTTCACTTCTCCCTCAAAACAACATACAAAAAATAATGCACCATGGGGGGAGGGTTAGAAATGCATAGAAATCGTACTCCCGCGCAAAGCCACATAGCCCAACACCATGGACAGAACAAAATACTAATAAACAGGTAGCACCTGTAAACCAAAGTGGCAGGGTGATAGACCTATGCGTTGTCACCCCGTCACTCTCTTTTAACCACGTACACTCTTTGGAAAATCCCGAAAGAAACGGGCTTGGACAAGCGGCTGTGACAGTTATGTCACGTACCACGCAAGAGTGACGGACTGTGACGGACGATGTGTGTGCTGTGCTTGTGCTCTCTCTCTCCTCCCCATCTTTCATTCCTCCTCATCCCACTCCCATGTGTAGGGTAGCAAACCGATTGTGCTGAACTGTTTGGCTTTTCCTTCTCCACTCTTTCCTTCCTTTCTTCCTGATAGCGTAGTAGCTTAATAATTGCGGACCATTAGTCAACAAAAGCTGTCAATGCGGCACTTTATGTTCGCGTACACTTGTCAAGTAAACACTCGTTCTGAAAGGGGTTCCTACAATGGCCAATTGGCTGCGGTCTTAGAAACGGTGGCGCAACAACGGTCGCAATGAGCAAGGTGCGCGCAGTGCCTGATAACTACGGCGTTTACGCGCTCTGTGCCGTCACCGCGATAGTCAGCCGCTGCTGACCATCAGTTATCCCGCTGTGCTTCGCTCGTCAAGCAAGGGTAGTCGGCCACTAGCCGCTAGCTGTTTCTCTGCCCCCTCTTTGCAGCCGTTCCGTTCGGCGAGATAAGGATTAAAGAAATAACTCGCCTTTTTTCAGCAGCGGGCTTACACTCTCGTTTCTTATATGAGTTGAGGATAGACGAGATACCCGCAGTCCTGCAAGGAAGTTATAGCACTCCCCCCTTTCCACAGCCAAAGCTTTATTTGTTGTTGCCTTCACAATAACTTTCTTTTGTTGTAAGTAATAAATAAACCAGCCATCTCACTGATTGTGTAATCCTAAGAACGCGACCTTGGATCAATTTGGTTCGGTAGATGTTTCGACTTGCTTGATGCAGCTCGGGAACTTAAGAATAGCACTGCCGCAGATAGGTTTATATATGTCGAGCGCTTACGTCATCCGGCCGGTGGTGGTGCTACGATCATTATTCTCCATACCAGACGCAGCCTAGAAGCTCTGCAAATCTCCAGACCTATAATGTTGTTTAGATTGTTTCGAAGAACGATTACAGCTAGACAGTAAATAACTTGGCAACTCACTATACGGGCACAAGTTGCAAGGCAGCGACTGTATCGCCATAAGCAGAGTCCCTCTCCAAAGAAAGACGTGAAATGTTTTGTTTGGCGAAGGTTTTGGAATAACCTTTCAAGCTGTTAACGTAAACATGCGTTTATGCATTCAGAACTTTACAACTTATGCCTGTTGCCGTGGCCTCCATGATGACGTATAGATCGGTGCAGCATGTTGATGGCAGCATTCAAACACCGCGGCTGTACCTTGAAGTGCTTTTCCTTTATAATTCTTTGATTTCTTTTAAAACGCGCTACACGCACACTGCACGGAGAAACAAACGGATACACAAGTTCACCGGACAAGGCGCGTGTTACCGTCTGGTTTCTTAAACGCTTTCAAGTCAGCACGTTCTTAGAAGAGAGAGAGATAGAGAGGGAAAATTCATAAGAGAAAGGCAGGGAGGTTAACCAGGCTGAGCCCGGTAGGTTACCCTGCACTGGGGAAGGGGGAAAAGGGATTGAAGGAGAAGGAAGAGAGAAGATAAGTTCACATCTTGCACATTTACACAGCCAAGCGTTCATCGCTGAGTTTCGTCACATGTGGTCATAAAGGCCAGTGCACCTCAAAAAACGCAGCTGCACCTTTGTAGCCCTGCACGTAGCAGACGCACGAGACCACGGGCCCAAGATATTCTCCGTAAAAGGCCTGTCGTCTAAGTGCGCCAAAGCCGTTCGAAGGGCAATCCTCTCATCTTTGTATCTCGGGCAGTCACATAAGATATTTGTGGTGGTTTCCTCAACACCACATGTGCTGCAGTTGACACTGTCCGCCATGCCAATTAGGAATGAATAGGAATTTGTAAGAGAAACTCCTATTCGCAGGTGGCACAGTAATGTTTCTTCTGGACGTTTAAAACCCGGTAACAGTTGTAATTGCATCTGTGGGTCTATGGCTTATAGGTGAATCCTCTCTGCTCACTAAGCACCAGTCCAATAACATCAACATTTATACCGATTCCAGCAAAGCCATTCGCAACATACAACGCCAACATACAACTTAATCCTGTAACCGCATTCCGAACATTACAATCACCCTGCGTTGGGTACCTGGTCATGCTGGGATCAAGGGAAATGAGTTGGTACATCAATGTGCCCACGAAATTAACCTCCGGGCACCCTCGATTGCCTGGCCAAACCCAACAACAGTGGAAGACGCCGCCACGTACAAATAGCAAATAGCTGAACACTACAAGAACATCAGGGAAAACCGCACTATTTTACCCCAACCTCGCCCTTCACTAAACACGGAACAAGCACATGTCCTTCGCAAAGTTCAGGCTAACACTCTCATCACCCCACTCATGCTCTGCAACTTCGGATGGCGTCGCACAGCTCACTGCCTCAACAGTCCGGAGACAAGGGCAGATACAGAACACCTACTGTACTCATGTAACACTGCCATCAACTCTCCTTATTTCCCCTATCCTCCCCCTCCTTCCTGGAGTGCTTGGCTTCACTCGGACTCGGCGGATCATCAGCGGGCCTTAGCAGAGCAAGCGCTCTTCTTTACTAGGCCTTAGTGCTGGCCTAAAATAAAGTTTCTTCCTCCTCCTCCGGTTGGTAAACTCTGGTGTGTTCCATTTTCTTAGAGTTATAATATGGGCAAGACTGGTGAGGTGCCGCGCTGCATCCGTTCTCGACAATGGTATAGAGATTTTTTCACGTTCGTCATGTGCCTCACCGGCAGCTTTTTCGGCACATTCATTGCCAGTGATGTTGCAGTGCCCCGGTAGCCACTAAAATACAATGTCGTGGCCTCTGACCACCGCTTGATGGTTGCGTAATCGTATCTCTGCTAGCAATTGTACATAGGGGCTGCGGCGCAAAGCTGATAAGAGTGACTGTAGGGCTGCCTTTGAGTCACAGAATATAGCCCATTGTTTGGTGATTGTTCGTGCTCATAAAGCACTGCGCTACGGAGGGCGGCAAGTTCAGACCCTGTCGAAGTTGTGACGTGGCTGATCTTGAACTTCTTACAGAATGATGCCGATGCAATAACTACCGCACCAATAGAGCTGGTCAGAGTCGAAGAGCCATCTGTATAAATGTGAATTCGATCAGAGTAGGAATCATGCAACAGATGTAGAGCAGCTTGATTCAGGGCACAAGTAGGCAAGGCGGACTTCTTTGTAACTCCTGGAATGGAAAGCCGCACTTGTGGCTGCCGGAGACACGACAAAGTACAAGGTTGTCTTGCTGCAGGAGTGAAGTCTGAGTGAAGTGTGAGGAGTGAAGTCCGAGAGAGGAGCAAGGCATTGATACTGTAGTCGGGAAAGGTGTCGAATATGATTTCTAAGGGTGTCTGCGGCGACATACGTTCTGATGGGATGTTCCCTGGCGATGGCAATTGTTGCGGCTGTTGAAGCGCATCGCGGCAGGCCAAGACAAGTTCTAATTTCTTGAGCTTGCATGCTCTCAAGCACTCTGAGGTTTGTCCTCCGGGTGCTTGACAATACCGGAGTGCTGTAACGCAAGAAACCCATGAAGAGCGCTTTGGATAGATGCAGCATAAAACGCGCCGACGGTTCCCATGCTTTTCTGGCGATGGCTTTGAAGAGGTGACTGATCGAGAGGAGTCTCTTCCTTATTGGTAGGATATATGGGGGCTTCAGGAGAGGTCGTGGTCGACAGTGATCCTTAAAAATAGATGGGTTCTTTTGTACAAGATAAGCTGGCATTAGTAGACACAGGGTATTCAGCCATCAATTTTCGCGTGAAGGCGACTAACGCGCATTTTTCTGTTGAAACGCCGAGGCCTTGTCTCTGAAGATAAGCAGACGTAGGCAGTTGTATACAAATAGGATGGTTGCCAACATGCTGTCCATGTATGTCGATTCCGCAGATAAGAACTGGGACCGTATCCTGCCTTTTGTCACCTATGCATTCACCTCCGCGAAACACGATACCACCCGTTACTCACCACTCTTCCTTCTTTATGCTCGTCCGCCTCGCTACATGCTCGACACCATGTTTGCTTACTTCGATCATGACAAAGTCTATATTACCAAGATCCTCTGTCGAGCAGAAGAAGCGCGACGCCTTGCTCGGCTACGCACCATGGCTTCGCAGGACCGGTCAAAGATCCGCTACTATGGCCGTCGCCTACATGTTTACTTTGATCCTGGTGACCTTGTGTGGATCGGGGCTCCTGTATTAAAGCGCGGCTTGTGCCAGAAGTTCTTGGCCTACTATGTTGATCTCTACGTTATACTTAAATGCCTCAGCGAGCTTAACTATCTCATTGCACGCCTCAAAAACAGTGGACGACACTCGGCCAAAACCGAAGTCACGCACGTTGCCCGCCTGAAGCCTTGCAATCCACGAACGACTGACTCACATGCGCGGCGGGCTTCGTCTGCCAACGGGGAAATGCCATGAGTTCTCGCAACAAAAGGAAGACGACGTTCGGCTGGCACTGCCCCTGTACCGATCCAACGCCAACCATCCCGATTGATCTGCCTAGTCGTTCTTTAAGTAATTGCCTCGCGTGTATCATTATATATATATATATATATATATATATATATATATATATATATACAGACAGGGTGTCCCAGCTATCACGCAGCAAGATTTTTAAAAAGAGGAACGTCGTTACGCGAAGCAAACCTAGTGCGTATTGTTTCCAGTACAGTGGAGTAGCCGCCAGTAATTTTTTCGTTACTGAGATTTAATTAGGTAATTTTAATTAATTATCTAACTCAAGAAGTACTGTCCTAATTATCAAAGTGTCAATGAGAGAATTGTTGAGCAACATGAAAAACTCCCGATACAGCTTTCTGTTGCTCAATACGTGCTACATAAATGTGTTTTTCTGAGTGCGAAAGAAGCCCGCGAATACGCGCAAAATTGCCACGCGACTGGCCGCTCGAGGCACATTACCTATATATATATATATATATATATATATATATATATATATATATATATATATATATATATATATATATATATCTGCATCTGCATCGCTGATTAGATTACACTTAACCGAGGTATTTCAAGTGGTGGAGGCGCTTAACGATCCCTTCGACCTCAATCCTCTTCAGGATCTCTCCTGGAGCTACGTTCGGGACGCCGCTTACGCCAGGAAGCCGCCATGCCGCAAGGCCAGCCCGCAGCGTCCATCAGCTCGGTTGAAGTGCCAGCCATCCCCACTACCAGCCCAGCCAACAAACGGTATCGCGATCCTGAAATCTTCTCTGACTTGCCTGGTGAGGACGTTGAAGACTGTCTCGACAACTACGATTGTGTTGTCTCGGACAGACCTCCGTTGCCTCCCATCATATCGACACCGATGGCCAGACTATTGTACTCCATCGTCCCTACCGAGTCTCTTTGGCCAAACGCAAAATCATCGAGGAGAACGTCGCCGATATGCTGAAAAGAAACATCAAACGTCCATCCGCCAGTTCTTGGTCATCACCCGTCGTTTTAGTGTAGAAGAAGCATGGATCGGTACAATTTTGTGTTGACTACCGCGCGCTAAACAATATCACCCGTAAGGATGTATATCCGATGCCCCGTATCGATGACGCCCTTGATTCTTTGCAAGGCGCGCAATACTTTTCCAGCCTTGATCTTCGCTCCGGATATTCTCAAATTCCTATGCACGAAGCGGACAACGAAAAGTCCGCCTTTTCTACTCCGGACAGTCTTTACGAGTTTAACGTAATGTCTTTCGACCTATGCAATGCTCCCGCCACATTTGAAAGAATGATCGACACTGTTCTTCGCGGCCTCAAGTGGAAAACTTGTCTATGTTACCTCGACGACATCGCCGTGTTTTCCTCGACTTTCACTCACTATCTGCAAGGCTTAGATGAAGTGCTCACATGCCTTTCTAATACCGGACTTCAACTAGACACGAAGAAGTGCCGTTTCGCTAGCACAACGATTAAAGTCCTGGGTCATCTCGTTAGCAAAGACGGCATCCAGCCCGATCCGGACAAAATTTCCGCAGTGCGCAACTTTCCACGGCCACTTCGTGCAAAAGAACTGCGCAGTTTCCTTGGACTCACCTCATACTTTCGACGTTTTATCCGGAACTTCGCCAGCATTGCCTCGCCCCTCCACAAGCTCCTTGCTAGTTCCAGTTCTTTCGATTGGAACGATCAGTGTGAAGCCACGTTCCAAGAACTCAAGCGCGCACTAACATCCCCACCTGTTCTTTGTCATTTTGATGACAAGGCGCCCACATTACTCCATACTGACGCTAGTGGTCAGGCAATTGGTGCCGTACTGCTGCAGCGTGACCACGAATTTTGCGAAAAGGTTGTTGCATACGCAAGCCGCGTTCTGACTTCCGCGGAAAAGAAGTACTCGATAGCCGAACAAGAGTGTTTGGCTGTTGTATGGTTCATTCAGAAATTTCGTCCATACCTCCACGGTCGATATTTCACGCTTGTGACCAACCATCATGCCCTATGTTGGTTGTCGACAATCAAAAACTTGTGCGGACGCCTTGACTGCTGGATACTCCAATTACAAGCATATGATTTCGATGTCATATACAAGTCCGGAAGGAAGCACCAAGATGCCGATGCTCTTTCACCATGCCCATTACCACCATCATCGGAGCACATTATATCACCTTGTCAAATTGGCCGCATGGAGGACGCATCGTCTACTACACCGATTTCCTCTTTGACTCCATCAAACCGCCCTTCAGTGCTTTCCACTCACCAGCGCGCCGATTCTTATTGTCATGCTATCATCAATCGCCTTACCGGTGTTTCATCTCCATCCAATGCCAGGCTACTGAAACAGCTCAAACTATTCAAGTTCGAAGGCGACGGGCTCTACCGTTACATTTTTCACCCGGAAGACCATCAATGGGTTCCCGTTCTACTGCGCTCTCTTCGCGCTGAAGTTCTGTAGGCCTGACACGATGACCCTACGTCAGGCGATTTGGGTTACCACAAAACACACAAGCGCATACGCAGCCGATTCTTTTGGCCTGGTCTTTCCACGGGCATAGCTAGATATGTTGCTTCGTGCACGCTTTGCCAACACCGTAAGCGACCGTAAGCTCACGTGGGGACGCTACGACCACTTCCTTGTCCAGCAAACCATTCTCTGTCGTCGGCATTGACCTCTTCGGGCCGCTCCCAACCACTCCAGACGGCAACAGATGGATCGTTACTGCTGTTAACCACTTGACCCGGTAAGCTGAAACCGCCACAATACGTTCAGGAGCTGCCTCCAAGTAGCGGCCTTCTTCTTGCAGACTATCTACTTACGTCACGGGGCGCCTCACGTTCTTTTGAGCGACGGAGGCAAAGCATTTTCTTCAAGAACTCTTAATAAAGTTCTGCAAGCGTCTAGCACCGTGCACAAGACAACGTCTAGCTACCACCCTCAAACCAATGGCCTAACAGAGCGATTTCATCGCACGCTGTGCGACATGCTATCCATGTATATTCAACCTGACCATCGTAACTGGGACGCGAATCTCCAGTTTGTAACATTTGCATACAATACGTCTGTTCAACGGACCACCGGATACTCTCTGTTTTTCTTAGTATACGACCGCCACCCAACCTCATCACTCGACGTTTCTTTCTTCTCTGGCCCCGTCAGCGCTTCAGCATTGATTTGCGACCAGTTAGTGTCTCGTCTTGCCCAATGTCGTCGTCGCGCCCGTATGAACACTGAAGCAAGCCAACACGATTGCAAACATCGGTACGATGCCTCTCACCGCGTCGTTTCCTACCGCCCCGGTGACTGATGTGCTCCTATGGACACCTGCACGAACACCCGGTTTATGTGAGAAGCTTGAGTCTCGATATATTGGCCCCTACAAAGTCATAGAGCACACCTCGCCGGTGAACTATCGCGTTACACCTGTTGATACCCCAACTGACCGAGGCTACCGCGGAACAGAGATCGTGCACGTTACCCGCCTGAAGCCCTTTCATCTCCGTTCCACTGTCTAATGTGCGGCCAGGCTGGCTGCTTCCGTCCACGGGGGAAATTAGTGTAAGCATTTATGAGAACTTGATCTGCATCTGTACAAAACCGTCATCAATCATCGGCTCGAGTGCGTTTTTGCGTCGGCGCCATCTTTCCTTCTTGGAATAAAGCGTCGTCTCGACCGAGGTATGTCAATATATATATATATATATATATATATATATATATATATATATATATATATATATACAGCGTCATCTTCATTGTTGAGAACAACACCGTGGCATTGCAACAGAAAAACATAGAGGAAACTAGGAGAGGGAAGGTATTAAGGTCATCTGTTCTTCTTCTTTCTGGGGTTTTACGTGCCAAAACCAGTTCTGATTATGAGGCACGCCGTAGCGTGGGACTCCGGATTAATTTTGACCACCTGGGGTTCTTTAACGTGCACTACAACGCAAGCGCACGGGCGTTTTTGCATTTCGCCTCCATCGAAATGCGGCCGCCGCGGCCGGGATTCGATCCCGCTACCTCGTGCTCAGCAGCGCAACGCCTTAGCTGACTGAGCCACCTCGGCGGGTGTAAGGTCATCTGTACCTTGTATGGATGCGAAATAAAGTTCAAGATTACTTCAGGTCAGCCCGACGATCTCCAAGCAGCAATTCGAACAACAATATTATCGCATACCATGCACAGCGACAATGCAAATAACGACCGCTCTTATAAACAAAACGTTTGCTTTTACATGCGCGAAAAAAACGTTCTAAACGCCCTAACAATGCCATTGTTTTCAAGCATTTATCTAATGCTATTAATGCGCACTTTTGTATGACTCTTGTTGACCGCGGGTGCAACATGTCCTTTCAGCTAAGTGGTCTATTCGTGCAAACATCTCGCTCTCACCAACTCATGCCGCCTAAGGAAATAGTCCCTCAGCTACACCCTTCAGTTTGGAAGAAGCTATGAAATATTTTTCAAGGCTGCACGGAACCGCGTGTCACTATAGTCTTCATTCGAGTGTCCACTCGTTTCCAGGGACTGTCCACATGAACAGACAACGCGGTTTGTGTCATTAGCAAACGTGCAATGTCAACAGTCACTATAGCTGTTAACGACGAACGACAAATGTTTGCCAAGGCAGCAGCGCTCTACAAGTGCACTGGCTTAACCTTGTGCGACATTTCACTCGAAAATTGCGTGTACGCCTGGTCAGACGGCCTTTCGCTGGCAACCTCAATCTGTACGTCTATACCCGTGTTGCTAAGGCACCAGAAGCGCATATGCGGCACACACGCGCTTGTTGCGGAGGGGTGCGCATTGACTCAATTATCGTTTGCTTTTGACCAGACTATTGGGTATTGTTTTCACATTAAACGTTTTTTTTTTCTGATTTGAGTTTTAGCTACAGACCAAACTTGCTCTTGTTTAGGAGCTAGTTGTCACCAGGAAATATTTAATTTAAAAGGTAGGGGAAATATCTTTAAACGAGTTGTCACAGGCAGCCGTTTCCTGTTCAATGCTTTCATAGCTCATCGAAAGATATCCATATTAAAGATTAAATGTTGATAGCTACAATTTCTTTCCACTAGAGTTGTGCGTTTCTTTAGGTACATGCACTCGACGTCGAAAGTTTACGGACCGTGCGATCTGAAAAATGTCTCAATATTTATGCAGCTTAGACCTGGTATTCCTGGTATTCGAATTTCTATTGTGCACTAGTGCCTGTTGTAGGGTAACATTATCGCACCATTTTACTTGCTATACGGTCCCGAATTGCTCGAAAATTCAATGTATTCTCAAAACCCCCGGTTGGCGAACTTTTGACACCGACAGTGCATACGGTAACACCTGAAACGCACTTGCCGGCGAAAAATGCTTTGTCACCGCATCAGACCGGGAACGTTCTCAGTTTCTGTACATATCGTGGCCATTATATTCGATTTGTGTTATATTTAATTAACGTGG
This sequence comes from Dermacentor silvarum, assembly GCF_013339745.2. Classification (NCBI taxonomy): domain Eukaryota; kingdom Metazoa; phylum Arthropoda; class Arachnida; order Ixodida; family Ixodidae; genus Dermacentor; species Dermacentor silvarum. The sequence continues at coordinate 60,558,104 of NC_051157.2, forward strand.
GTCTCAAGCAACGTTTTCTGCGCCATTTATGCAATGCTCTCGCGCTTGTTCATATCACATTGCTTGCAAAAAAAAGTATAAAATGAAAGCAAGATTATTGTTGCTGCTGTGCTCGTGCAGAATCCCCAACTGTATGGAACTTCGATTATACGGCGGTGGGTTACCGACTTTCTTCACTATGAATTGCAATGTATTCTGACTCATTGCGCTGAAAGGGCTTGGATTGTTGTCGCCTGATGCTACTCATCCCCATGGTTATCACGGATCTGTGCTGAACGAGATAATTGACGCGCTATAGCTCGTACATATTGTCGAAACGGCGCAAACGACGCGAACGTCGAACGTCGAAACAAGTCGAAACGGCGCGAAAGAACATGGCAAGGCAAGAGGACCGGAAAAAGCAAAAACACGAAATGGACAGCGTGCTTTATAGAAACAGAGATGACTCGAGCAGAGACTACACGTGATAGACACTGAAGCGATCACTAGTTTTCTAGCACTTTAGTGCCGTTAATCGAAAAGAGATACTAAGAATTAGGACGTTCACAAAGCTTCCTTTACGTCGTCGATAAACGCAGGAAATACATAAAACTTTTCTTGCTGATGTTCAGGTGCAAAATCATAGCATATCTCGCTTTTCGGGTGTTTTGCAGCTTCAACACTTGCGAGAAGTTTCTTGAAGATTCGGCCAGATTTTTTCAATGCTTCTAAGCCCATGTCTCATTTCCTGGTTTTCTTTTTGCCTGCCCGTTACTTGCCGTGAGCTTCAGTGCAGTGACGCAAGTTGCGCGTTTCGGAGTGTGGAGGAGGAGCACTGCGACATATCTCACCACCTATTCCTAGAAACAACACGCTGCTAATATCGAGAAGTCTGTTTGTAACACGAACATATATCGCGATATTGCTCACGAAATACTACTAGTTATATTTAGCATCAATCACACGTTGTCAGGCTAGGTATGGACTGAATTTGCGGGAAGTTCTCGTTCTTCGTGCGACAGCGTAATCATCAAACCAGTAGCCGAAAATCAGCTTAACGGGTTGTAGCTGTTCAGTGAATTGCTCAACTACTTGGTACTGCTCTTGAAGGCTATATTATCGGAACTAGCTCCTTCGTCAAGTTATCTCCCTCTCTGTACCTCGAGAAAAATACATTAAAAAAAAAAAAAACAGCAGAGCAGCTCCGCTCATATCTGCTGGCTTTTCTCGCATCTATTCTGAACATCATATCCAGATGCCTCCCGCCTTCACAGTGAATTTCTGCTAGAGATTTAGTGGAAGCACATTCTGAGTGTTTCGTTCTGTTAATCGAAGGCAGCTTAATTGCTGCACTTTTTTAAGTGCAGCCTTAGCTAATCTGCGTTTAACCAGTGGTAACATATCGTTGTCACTGCGAAATCCCAATGCTGTTTAATATATACAGAGCACGAAGTAATGATGTGAAATTGGTTTTCATGTAACTAAAGTAGTACGCTTTACTTCAGTGTGGAAAAGAGATTGTGCGTGCAACAAACAGTTAGAAACTCAGAACAGGGTTAGCTCCGCCAACCCGCTCGTTCGTTCACCCGTTTGTTCTTTTATGCCGCGGCGTGCGTCATCATGCTGTCGCCACTGTTGTCATGTTATCGACGTACTGTCGTCGTTATATAACATCGGTTAGTATGCACAGGACTGTAAGGGTCTTGCACAAAGCTGACGTCACTGGGGGTAGCCGAGGGAGTAACTAATGTCTGATTAAATCTGCACTGAGAATCTTGAATTGCTGAAGCCGGCTCGTTTTTAAAGCTTGAAAGACAAAACGTTTATTTGAAGAAAGATTGCTGAAGCCGGCTGGTTTTTAAATCTTGAAAGACAAAACGTTTATTTGAAGAGACAGGAATATTATACATGTACTATGGGGTGCCACATTGGTTACAGTTATGTAAGCAAAAACCGAATTCTCATGTGTATTAATGTGCATTTCATTTGTATCTATGTGCGCTTGTTGTATAATATGTGTATCACTATCACCTTTGTGCGCCGTTGGGATGAAACCCAGTTTTGACTGTTGTGTTTGAGTGCGTGTATAATGCCATCGGTGCATTATGTTCATCTGCACGTCATTTCATCTTGGACCACAACGAGGCCTTGTATATATGTGTTTGGAAATCGTCATACGCGTATTTGTCGGGACCCCGTACCGTGCAACTTGTCTTCGCCTTTAGTTTCCATGTTCCTGAGTGTTCAGGACTACATGTGGACTTCACTTACACTCTTATCTAACTCCGCTCTAGATTTTTCGAACCCATGATGATACTTGTAATATTACAATATTTTTCCTATTTTTACTACTACGTGAAAAAGAGTTCCTGTTACCATTGAAGGTTACTAAATCTCTCTCTTTCTCTTTTATTATTATTTCGATAAAAGGAAACAACGTGAGCAAAGAGCCGAAAGGCCGACAATTCTTTACCATCCCCCGCGGCGAGAACTTCAAATAAAATATTTTACTTTTGCTTCTAAAGTAACTTTAGAGGGACACCAGAGAGAGAACCTGGGCCCTGTAGCCACAAATACTTTATTAAAATTACTGAATGATGTGTGGATATCGGAATGTCTTCCTCCTTCTTGGAAAATTGCGCGAGTGGTTCCGATACTAAAACCGGGTAAACTCCTGTATCGTTAGATTCTTTCCGCCCTGTAAACCTGACAAGTTGCGTTTGTAAACTTATGGAAATGATGATTGATGCTAGGCTTCAGTGGTGGACAGAATGCACCAACGCACTGCCAGAAAATATGGCGGGCTTTCGCAGGCGCCGGTGTAGCATGGAAGCTATTTTAGATCTTGTTACATACGTAGATCATGAGAGGAGCTGTGGAAGAATCACCATTGCAGTGTTTCTAGACATAAAACGTGCATTTGATACAGCCAGCCACACTCACGTACTGCATGGGTTAATTAAGTTGAGCATAGTTGGCCGAACACTGAGATGGATTGCGGAATTCTTAAGAGACAGGAAAATCTATATTGAAACTGCTGATGGCAAAAGCACAGAGCATATAGTGAATCAAGGCGTTCCACAAGGTAGTGTACTCAGTCCATTTTTATTGAACTGTGTTATGGCTGAATTACCCTATATCTTGCCTGCTACCTTGAATTATTCACTATATGCAGACGACTTGTGCATATGGGCATCTGACACGACTACTCAAGCCGTTCAGCAAAAGTTGCAAGCTGGCCTAACAGTGATTAATGAGTTTTTGAAAGGTAGAGGTATGATTATTTCACTTGAGAAAACTGCTGTACTTCCTTTCACAAGGAAATGCCTCACGAGATTCCAGCTCGTGCTAGACTCTCAGCGTTTGCAACTTGTGCGACAACACAAGTTCTTGGGTATTATTATAGACAGACGGGCTATCATGGGCTCCCTAAATAAAAGCATTAGAGGAGAAAGTCAACTCCCTAATAGACATTCTTCGTCGATTTGTTGGAGTGACATGAGGTAGTTCAACCTGTTCTTTATTACGCATTCACTCGGCGATCATTAGACAAAGAATAGCATACTCTGCCCCTGTACCACATGGAATATCCTGTAATCTAGAGGAAACAATTCAGAGATTAATGGCCGGAAGCCTTCGCATATGTCTTGGCGTTCCCCGTGCATCTGCCAGTGCTTTGGTAATTGCTGAGTCCCGCCAACCAACTTTTCATGCACTAAGATTTACGGAAACTTGTCGTCACTTTTTTCGTTTGGCAACACAACACGCTAATCATCCACTATGACAAGACCTTCAAGGTAGAACCGCTGCACGCATACATGATGAAATACGGCCGTGCAAAAACTTACTACCTGCTTACGAATACTGGCCTGCATGCGCAACTCATCCCCCATGGCGAAAGAGTCACTTCAATTCCTGAAGTAGGTCGTAAATGTGATATGCCCGTACTTGCGATAAAGCAATCAACTTTGTCACATCTTTACACTAACTACGTAGATCGCATTCACGTATATACCTATGGATCATGCTGGGAACAAAGCTCTACATCAGCGTTTTATATACCTGCATACCAAGAGGAAAGCTTTGCCAATTTACAACGTCCACAACGGCAGAACTTTAAGCAATACTTTCTGCTTTACGTTACATAAGTCAGCATTCAGGACCTCTTCGCTGGGTAGTTCTGAGTGATTCGCTAGCCTCATTGCTGAACTTAAATGAAATCAGCTTAAGAAAAACAAACAGCACATTGACATACGAACTACAGAAGACATATACGCCATAGCGAAAGATGTACAACATGACATAACTTTCCAGTAGACTCCAAGTAACTGTGAAATCATAGGAAATGTAATGGCTGATCACATGGCACGTGCAGCTCATCAAAAGAATGAATTATCACTAGTTCCTCTAGCAACGATTGATGCGCGTTGTTTATTGAACAAACTATATGGGGTAAATTGTCCAAGGAAACTTGATTCATAAATGATGCGCAGAACTCTCAATTATATAATATTGATCCTTGGAATAGAATTCAATACTCCATTTAAAATTAACCGATCGGTTGAAACAACAGTACATAGGCTTCGGCTAGGCACTGCCTATACTAAAAGCTTCCTGTAGAGGATAAGAAAAACTAATAGCGCTACATGCTCATGTGGAGAGGCTGAAGAAGACATAGAACACCTTCTTCTACACTAGTAAAAAACATGATGCTCCCCATAAGAAGCTTTCAGATAAACTACATGGCTTGGATAGACGACCACTATCCATAGGAAAAATTTTGGGTCCATGGCCGACAGAAAAACTACAAAACATCGCTGCGCGCACCTTAGTACAATTTTTGGAGGACTCAAAAATATCACAAAATTACTAAGTCAGATATCAGTTATTGCTGGCATTGTTATTATTAACAGGCACTCTTGATTACATGTCTATTATGTCTTCGTGGTCATGTAGCATTTTTAGCATGTGTAGCATTCAAGAGGGACCTAATTTGCAAGTGCCCAACATCTGTGTGAACATCTAGGTTTTGTATGCTTTGTGAGCTCATGTGTTGCGTGTGAACACTTCGGTTTTGTGAGTATTTATGTTATGTGAACTCTTCTGTTGCGCGATCATTTATTTATATTGCAGTTAAGACTTAGCACGTGAATGTTCGTACATGTGGGTATTAGTCCAGTTTTGTGATTTTTGACAACTTTCTGGAGACAACTATCATCTAAGAGAAGAGGAGTAGCCGGCGCCACATATAGGCACCAACCTCTCCTTACATACATTTAATTAAAAAAAGGACACCAGAGAGACAGCTAAGTTAACTTGTATTAGTAAAATACGCTTCCGTAATAGCCAAACAGCCGCTCTTATAACTAAGAGAAGGCTTGATAGGCCAGAAAAGACGCGAGGAGGTAAGACGGGTGGCGACGGTACCTTGAAGTTTACCCCAGCTCGACGCGACATCATGTATCTAAACGGCGTTTGCATGGGCCTTCGTTTAGAATTAATCAGTAAAGATTGATCACATTGTATTTGAAAGGATGCAAACTCTGTACTTAGCCAGTTTCGAGAAGTTTTACATGGACCACAACAGCAGCAATACTGTAAAATACCTTGAAAACCGCGACGTATTGGAAATAACGTAACGGTGCAAAAATTGAAAAAAAATTAAAATAAAATGATAGCCTCGCCTTTATTCGCTTGCGTCCTTCCGCAGAATTAACGAGTATAAAGTTTTAGAAAAATATATGATCAGTGTAAATTTGTGTAGTGTTTATCGCTGGTTTCTCTTTAAGAAACAGTATGCTTTTTTAAGAACTGATAACGGCCTTCTCAATTCTTGTCTCTGACGTACATGCAAGGCGCCTTTTATGTTTCTGGTCATTATTGTCACGGTTATCCCGGCTGCACAACCTCTGAAGAGGATGTTTCTCAACGCTGACAAGTTTCCTCCTGTCAGGATAAATTGTCCTTCATCGTGAGATGGACAAGCGTGGCCCACCCTCAGGACGTTGCATTTTCTGACGCGTCGGCAGCGCTCTAGGAACCCTGCTATAATTCGTTTTGAACTGGCATGGTTGCCAGCTATTCCGCAGTGGCTCCTACTCTGTTACCCCGTTAAAAATGGCTGGCACCGTCTGCGACACCTTTATACCATATAAAACGCACACGATGCGATGCTTCACTCATGACGGTGAAGAAATTCGAGCGATTTACCTACAAATGATAACGATATCATGAGAAGCAACATTCCCCATTCGCGGTTGATATTGTATCAAAAGTGTCTTCTTCACGTTCTCATTCTCTCGCCTCTTTCATTATCGGGCATCACCGCGCCATCGTTATCGCCGGATTGACCCTTGAGGGCTACGGATGACAAAAAAGGAAAATAATTGAATGACGGAAAGTGTTAGAACATGCGGCGGTAGACTGTCGATGTCGCCGTTTACTAACCGGCATTCTTCAGTTTCAGTTCAAGAAGGGAGAGATTTTAACACTACCAACAACTGCTTAACCTCCTGAAAGCTGCACCGAGAAAACAGTCCATTTTTGCCTCATCAGAAAGACAACAAGAGCATATGATGAAGCCAAATACAGACTGACAGTGGCATGTTCAAGAGCTTTGCATCCGCATTGCTCAATCAGGTTCTTTGTCTAGCGACGAGCCGGCGCGAGCGTTAGGTTTGCTCCCCACGCAGGGAGAACGGAGTTAAGGGATGAAAGTAAAGAAAGGAAGAAAAGAGAGAAAGAGTGTCGCGGAGTAAGGCTTCTCAATATAATCCGGACTCTCCCACATTATTCGGTGGCTGAGTCAGCATTCATGTAGCGTGCGTTTATGCACGCAGCATGAATGTTACGCTCAGTTCGGCGCCCTAAGAGGAAGCTTTAGTTTGGGGAATCATATCTAAAGACACTGTTTTTGTTCGGTAGCCACTGCCCCAGATTTTATGAGTTTAGTTACATTTAAAGGTAAAAGTCACGACAGTGACTGTAGAAGCGAAGTTATGATGTAGGCTGTCGATGGTTTAATAAAAATTGTCGAAAATTGCAAAAATAAAGAAAAAAGCCATACCATCGTGTTTACAATTGTGTAACTGAGCAATGAAAGCGATATCACAATTATGTAAACTACGTTTAATAATGGACCTAAAGCAGACAAAACCGATATATTATATACCCCCGTGAAATATATTACTAACTTGTGAATGTGACTTTTGCGAAACCCTTATACACATCGTAACAAATTTACGTAAGCTTTAAAATAACATACTAAATTTGTCCGCTTTAGATGCTCTAAGGGATGCAGTTTACAGAACTGCGGTATCTGTTTTTGGTGCACTGCTACACATTTGTAAACTTCGTGCTTGTATTATCTTCGAACTTACGAATTTTCAGCAATTGAAAGAAAACTTTTTGCGTTGAATCAGAATTCTGCGTCCTAATGTCACTAGAATTTAACGTTATCTCTCAAGTGAAACAACTTGTATTACACTTGGTTCAGGCGTTATCTCAGAAAAACATTTCTGCGTTTTACATGTATTTGAATAGGTGGCGTCGGAGTTGGGCCCGAGCTGAAGCGTCCTTTTAATTATGTCATTATAAGTTTTGTCGTCGCAAAATAGCAAAAAAGAAAAAAAATAAGTGTGCCACAGTAATATGTCAATAAAGTCAAGGGATAGCAGCCTCACCTTATACGACCTCATTCAATCACCTGTGTCTATAGTACTAGCTGTGCACGTCAACTCTCTATCATTTTGCTTTCGCCTTTTCCTTCTTTCTTTCAATCCCTCATCTTCTCTCCCCCTTGCAGGGTAGCCAAACAGACGTCCGCCTAATAAACTCCTCCCCCCCCCCCCCGCCTTTTCTTGTATTCTCTCTCTTTCTAATGTATCTGTATTTCGTATATATTGTAGTAAACCAATATAACTGTACATCAATATATTGTGGCGTAGATCAAGGTCCGAAGTCCGGCTTGCTGGCCCCTTGGCCCTTTAAGCCTATTTCTTGACCACGATGCCGCTGCGATTGTCCTCTAGCACGCCTAGCGGCAGCAATTCTCCCCACGCATAGTTACACTAGCGCATATGTGCGCTACGTCGGGTTATGCACGAGGCAAGTCTTGTTCGAGCATTCGGAGGTGGCAACTACAAACTCCCAATACAATATTTCAAGTAGGGGGAAGAGAATATAACACCCATCGATGTAAAACTTTGATTGCTGCTATCTTGCACAAGACCTTTCGAGGGAAGCGCTGAAGCCTGTCCCGGCAACGGAGGACAGCCATACGTCACCGTCGCAAATAATATGCTGCTGTAAGTAAATACCCTGACCTTAACAGGCACAGGCCAACACCGTATAAGGAAGCTTGTGACACCGCTGGAATCTTCATAAGGGTTATTTTCAAACATGCGCGTTGCTGTACCGGCCGCCGCTCAATGTATTTTCCTGGAATGAAATCGGTCTTCAGTAGTTCTTAAAAGAACATTCGTGCGTATAGGCAACGTGAAATACGTTTCAGCCGAGCTCTCACCGGGTCGTGCAGTCGCAGCTTACCGGTAGATGAAGTATTCAATTATTATTACACTTCGAGTATTAGATAAATCTTATCAATAAAGTACTTGATGATAATAAATGGAGGAAAGAACGAATATTATCCGAAATACTGCTTTCATTGAGCCGATACTGACCAAAGGAGAGCAGTGTGAAAACGTTATTTGCTGCATGCTTTCCGCATGACCTATAAATGTTTCGGTGCGTGTGCTTTATCTTATTCTTATTTTATTGTACAGCCAGGACAACATGTCTGTTCGTTTATTCTTTTCTCTCTCTTTCTCTCTGTGTATGCGTGTGCGTGTGCGTGTGCGTGCGTGCGTGCGTGCGTGCGTGCGTGCGTGCGTGCGTGTGTGTGTGTGTGTGTGTGTGTGTGTGTGCGTGCGTGCGTGCGTGCGTGCGTGCGTGCGTGCGTGCGTGCGTGTGTGTGTGTGTGTGTGTGTGTGTGTGTGTGTGTGTGTGTGTGTGTGTGTGTGTGTGTGTGTGTGTGTGTGTGTGTGTGTGGTGTGTGTGGTGTGTGTGTGTGTGTGTGTGTGTGTGTGTGTGTGTGTGTGTGCGCGCGTGCGTGCGCGCGCGCAACTAAGAGGAATCAAATTCACGGTAGCACGCAACACCTACTCAGTGGTGTTCGTAGCTACATGTGTTCCAGATTAAACAACATAGAACACTGATTTGCTTAACGCACTGCCTAAGAGGAGCCTTGGCTTTCTACTGCCCTACATCACATTGCCCCTTGTACTATGAACTAACGAAGCAATCAGTGAAAGCCGCACGTATGGGTTCGCCGTTTCGTTCTGTCCTATTCCTGCAAGATAACACTGTCGGCAAAGTATTCAGTGATATCCAGTGAGCGCTCACCTTTCCCTGTTTAGCAATCAAGGAAAGGAAACGAGGGGGTTTCTTAGGACTTCAGAACACCCACCCCGAACACTGTAATTAACAGCCTCTCTAAAGGCGAGCACGCTCGCAGTTCCATGGTATCAGAGGAACTAGCAGCACTCTGCGTTCCCAAGGAGTTCTCATCACAAGATCTTACGGAGCTCAACGGATCTCGGCTGCGGTGGCCTCGCATTACCCAACATGACTTGAACGCCCCAAAAAGGCGAAGGACAATGAAGTAAACAGGCCTCGATGCAAATGCGAGCGTCACCTTAGGCTAACGTTACCTTCATTACGATGCAACCTCCCTTTTGCTAGCCTTCAGAAGCGGCTCTACTTATGCAATACATGAATCACAATACGAACGTGATAACAGCGTCCACTGCTATGTGTAGACGTGAGAAAGTACCACGAGGAAAGTATGGCTGGAAGTTTAACCGACGGAGAGTAGTAAAAAAAAAATCAAGTGGGCAAGAAGTGGCAATGCTGCGAGATTTGCGAATGCAAGCTTTGTGGAAGAAGCTCGAAAATAATAAAATCCTAATGAAGAAAGGAGATTAGCACGCGATGCACGCGTACTTACCTGTGTTCTCTGCACGTGCTCAATGGACTGTTTCACGCCGTCTTCAGAAGATAAACGAATAAAAGGCCAGTGGGCCGCTCAATATTGAAGACTATAAGGTGGCAGAACGTGCTGTGGTTGCATAATATCGTTATTTTGGTTTTGTTTGTCATTTCTTGAGACCGCATGCCCGTGGCTGCCGTGCATAACGGTGGTCGCGTAATAAAAGCACGCACCCCGCGTAGTATCCTTGGGAGATTAAGTAAGCGGCCTCGTATCGCCTGATTGCGACTGGCTGATGCGTGCGGCGCACTCACGCCTTTATGTGTGTGTTTTTTTTATGTGTTGCATTGCGCAACTATCTTTAGTGCCTGATCGATTGATCCCAGTGATTTAAGGTGATAAGGCCAGACAAGGGCTACTGAGACGACGCAGTGGAGGCCTTCGGAATAATTTTAACCCACATGGCCTTCAGTTCTTTAATATGCGCCTAAATGTAAGTGTGCGATGGTTTTGCCATTCCGTCCCTACCAGCCACAGCCGCCTATCAAACCTACAGCCTCGAGCACATCAGCAGAATGTCATTGCCACTGAGGTCGATTTGTAAAGACCACACGAAAAAAAAAAAAACACAGAAGAAAAACAGCAAAAAAAAAGAAAGAACATCGTTTATGCTGCTTAAAGGAATGAGCACCTACAGCATATCTACTTCAAAGTGAAGCGAGTGCTCGGCTTTCACGCATAAACGACTATGATATTTATTAAAATCAAAATGTATTTTTCGAAGTCAGTACTGACGACCACTTCTGAAATCGTTTTTACTTAGAGCACATGACGTGAAGATCTGAGCTAAGTGTCCATCTGACGCAACCTTGCGCTCCAAATTGTAATCTTACGTTTTTCTGTTCGACAGACGGACGACAAGTAACAGCACAAAACTCAGAACTCAAGCAACTGGTACGTAATGGAAAGATACGTACCCTTGAACTGTCTGGTGGTCATAACTTGCGAACGCACATTTACCTCAGCGACCACACTGTAACCTACGCGTGCCCAAGCATTCAAAGTGGTTCTTTGGGTTCGGCTGTCCCAAAGCAGTGGCGTCATATAGTATAAATAATTGGTAGTCAGCCGGCAGCCATGTCACAAGCGACAATTTCAGCCGCACGGAAGCTATTTCCCTGCTATACGAGCCGCACAGAATATATGTGCGCACCAGCGATTAACCCCGAAGGGAGTTTCCACGCGTTCTGCTCTGCTGTGTCGTTTTGCGGGGCAATAAGGCTGAGAGAATAGTTTCCCTTGTTTCTGTGATAACAGTATTTGCAGCTCTTTCGTCGGATCGCATCTAAAGGCCTTCATAGTGTGACCGTGGCCGTGATTAAGCCGTATAGACAATGCAAGCGCTGCGCGAATGGCTTTGTTCTTGTTCACTGAAGTGGGCAGGATGGAAACATGACTGTTTATGCCGCTAATGATCGTGAAGGAAACTGCACGTTGGCGATGACGGTGTAGTACTTGAAGGACGCACTGCAGCAAAATATTCGGGATCACTGTGTAGGCTCCCGCTTAGTAGAAGGACATGTTTTGGAGGCTAGTTGCTGCTTACTTAATCACATAATGTAGCGCAAGGGCACAACCCAAAAGGAAAACCACAATGATACACGTCACAGGCACTATACTAACTCCCGCTATGTGTAGTTCGCCGGAAATGTGAACATGTCGGTGAACGATACATCTCAACAGTGGTGCACCTATCCGGTGGGACGTCGTTGACGATAATTGTATAGCCCATCAGAATGAACAAACTTTTGGACGAAAGTGTGCCGCCTGGTATAACTGGACCGCAAGGTTTGTTAATTAATCTAATTACAGGTATACCACAACGCGTGTACCCTTCCACTGGACTCTCGGTTGGTGGCAGCGCAAGAAACGGAGTCGTGGAAAGCAAACCTACCAGCTCGTGCTTCTTTAGCGTATGCTTCTTGAGCGGCCCTTAACCGGTGAACCTAAATTTACTTGCCGAACTTTCCGCTTCTGCACTGGACATATAATGCGATCAGTGTTATGCGTGAAGAGGATTCTTAGAGCACCATGAGTAATTTCGAAGCTCGACGACTGCGTAATATGCAGGCCTTCATAGTACAACAATCACAACTGGCCAAAACAATTTGACCGATTGTTATGAAACGAGGCAAGAAGTGGCTTGCTTTAGTACAACTTCTCGACATAAACTTTGCCCTTCCATATTCAGAAATTGGAGGTGTGGACGCACGTCCGGTCGTAACAGCAGGCGCACGTTATTGTGCCATACTACGTGCCTATCATCGAGGCGACGGGAGCTCGCACTTTGCCGCGACGAATCAATAATTCGACGTGGATGACGTCAGCACTCGTCCCGCCTGGTTCCTGCCGACGAGGAGTCGCCAAAGGGATTTAAGGGAGAAGTGGTCCATTGTTAGGACAGAGAGTCGCCACCAGCCGCCCCGTCGGTCTGGTGCGCTCTTACTGCAATTACCAGCTACAACAAGCTATTACCTGCTACTACCTGCTATATCTGTACATATCTGTACATATCTGTACATATTGTATAAAGCTTACGTCTCCTCTTCATCTGCTCCAAGAGTCCATCTCTCGTCGTCGACCCCAGAGTCGCAATAACGCGCGTTTACCTTCGGCACCATACAATAATTGCATGAGGTATAGCAACCCAGAGCACTGCTGTAACGACGAAACAAAATTGGTACCACCAAATGACGTCTACGACGCAGAAAATACGGCAACGTGGACACCTTCACGGAAGGGAATTGGTCGTTAACTGGTTGCCTTAGGACTATGAAGAAGATTTAGGTGCCGCTACTATGATGAGAGAGGAGCACAAAACACAAGAAGTTGTGTATATGGGAAATGACTAGTGCCAAAAAGGCTATAATAGGATTGGGCATGCAGTCTTCGGGAAGGTTACCTTGTGTGGGTTCTAGTGCTGTCACTGCCTGTTTGTGCATGTAATTTCAGCCATGTTTTTCTTTGTGATTCCAGACTTGTGCCAATAGTTTTTGCAATTTCTTTTCGGACTTGTTTAAACAGTGTTTTGCTATTGCATTACCTTCTCGTTGCTTTTTTTTTTCGTTCCAGGTTGCTTTTCTTTTTTGACAGATTATGGCATAATCGGTGCTATTAGAGCGCACATTTCCTGCATTTCACAGCTAATAAATAAAGAAGGATGATGGAGTGAATGTTCGAAAACGCGATCAGAAACTTCTACCTGTTAATAAATAGTTCATTGTGCAAAGTAAACCATGGCACACGCGGCCTGTTTGGAGTACAAGAATTTGCCTCGTTTCTCCTTTCGAACCCAGCATGGCTCGACCGCCTTTTCTTACAAGGAAAACCAATCAAAGGTACAGCAACGGTGAATACATAATCTAAGAAGAACTGCGGAATAAATACCGGGTGGTCTAATGAAACGGCTTCGACTAGTCAACTGTCAGAAAAAAAATACGCAATTTTGAGTAGCGAAACAAGAAAGAAAGATTAACCTTCCATCTAACGCTCACTGCTTAATTTATTTTATTCCGCGGCTGTTGTACAAACTTTATCAATGACCTTCGTAGGGTAGGATACCTAAGTACGCTTAGTAATTTATACTCATTTATGTAACACTCCAGGTTCAACGTGCGCCTGACTTTGTCCACCAAAAAATACACAGCAGCAGAAGCGGCGTACGTGCAAGTTGCTGCCTCCTTAGGAGCAAAGATCTCCGCACTAAGGTCTCTGAATTATTCAGCGGAGAGCGTATCGCATCCGATAAAAAAGGATGTGAGCTCTAGCGGCTATACAAAAACAACGCTGCGAGTCGCTTCACATCAGAGTTTCTGGGCTTCGCGACGTCGCTGCCGATACATATCTCCCGGAAAATAAGGAGCTCCAAACATTCCGGGTGTTCATCAGTACCATGCCGCACTTCCGATAAACCAGAGGGATGTACCAAAGTATACGGCCATTGCGCACTTGGCCTTGCGCTGAGCGTTCCTTCCTATTTACAGGGTAACAACAAATGTTAAGTATAGACCCGTTTCGTGGAGCAGTTTGCTCTGGGTTAACCAGATGGCGCTTTCGGCGCCGCACCGCACGTTGCCTCAGCGAAAGCGCACGTTTATGAAACCATTACCGTTTCTGCGCTGCAACTGTGCGATCAGCTGTCGGAAATGCAACTGGGGGTTCGCTAACGCACTGTGCTCTATTCCGGTTGCAAAATGTGGAACAAATCTATATATACAGGGAAGACGTGTGCAGTAATTGGCTAAAGAACTAGTGACTGGAATATTAAGCATTGTAATGAACCTGTGTGGACAAGTTCACGGACCGCTGCGACATAAGGACTGCCTGCATTATTACCCCTTCGCGATGCACGGCTTTTTTTTTAGGATAGAAAAAAATTCACTGATCCACCAGCGTTGTATCGCTAACCTCCAAAGAAAGAACTTCAACCCCGGAATGTCGGCAAGAGTGAGTACCACTCGTTAAAGATTGACAAAGAGATTAGCGGCGTTTCTCGGTATAAGTTTTCGCTCGTTATCTATGCACACACCCCCAACTATGACGCAAACGTACGCCCACTCTATCGCCAACGTAGGATCAATGCGCCGAAGCATGGGTGTCGTGGCGACTACACCGATCACATGAATGTTTGAAGCTGAACGCTTCGTGACCGTCCACAGAGTAAGCGAGTGACTAGCGATAATACATCTTTGCTACAAGCTATTACAAAGTACAGAAGATCTACGTTCCAAGCCTTGTGCGCAGCAAGAACAAATATGCCGCTACTGAGCACACCCGCGAGTGATTAGCTAGGAAATAAACAGTCAGGTAGATAGTGACCGCACTGAGGAGTGTTACTGTGGTCAGAAACACGACAAGCCGCTTTTTCCATGTGTTTGCCAAATAAAGAACGAAGCGTTAAACCCACTCATTTGATTTAATGGATAAGCGGGAAACTTCTGCAGCTTGGAATACATTTCTAGCCCCGCTTCTATTGTACAAGTACTGTAGACGCTGCTCGCGCAGTTTGCACAAGGCGTAATGAGCTCCGAAAGCGCCTAGATGTCCTGTGAAGCTGTGGCCAAAGCTTTGTGTCGTCACCGTCTACGATATCCTCTGAAACGGAGGCTTACTGAGCCGCACCGGGCGTCATGCACATCCATTGTAATCACGCAGGCAACGGAAGCACCTGAGGCAAGCAGTAGACGCGTGACAACGTGATCAAACATGGCGACGAAAAGGGCTAATACCCCTAGAATGTTCATAAGCTTGACTTTTTGGAAGTAGTGCGCTCGAACTCAATTTAGGTTAGTTCAAACTTGATTCCTGTGCTTGGTCTCCACTTTTTTTCCTGCAGTGCTCCGTTTATAAGCTCTACAGATTGTACAAGCTTGTTAATTTAACTTGGGCGGATTGCTTACGGGCAGGTACACTGCAAGGGTTCCTGCTGCATTAACAGAAACGCCACCATCAGCTGCTGTGTGTTCACGCAGAGAATATGGTTATGCCCTGTCTACAGTCGGGGCCCCGGACAAATGTCGCGACCATATCGCACTTGCTCATCGTTTATTGGGCTTCAGATGCGCATTCACCAGCGAAGAGTCTTGTACTGGGCTCCGTAATGAACGGCCATACAAATAAATTGAAGGATCGTGTCATCGTTTCCATCACGTATGTTCGCACCGCGCTGTCCACATCACTTTGTGTACGATACGCATGACAGAATGCCCAACTGGAATTATATATTGGCGCACTTGCTCACCCAAAGGGCAGCATTGCTTTGCCACTCAAAACTTATAGTAACATTTTTAGCAGTTCTCTTGTATATCGTTCTCGTGCATTTCGAATGGGCTGCAGCATAAATAGGACTGATTCAAAGTGCCGCGGCAGTGTCCTTTGTCGTACTAAGTACAACGACGTGAACGGGTTAGAAATAAGGGCTACGCAAGATGCAAAAGCATAGCACGGTTCCGATGCCATCTTCATCCATGCAACAAACCAGAAACTGAAGGTTTCCTCCTTTACTTGCTCGCACCTTCGGCAGAATAGCGGGTTAGTTATGGCCATCAGGTCCGCCGAATGGGGACCTTACCTTCTCCTGTCTAATAAAGTTTCTCTCTCTCTCTCTATCTGTATACAGTAACATATATATATATATATATATATATATATATATATATATATATATATATATATATATATATACACCTAACTTGCCTTTCCTGAAAATAAATATATAAAAATAAATATTTCCCCGCCTTTTCGAATGGCACAACAAGGTGCAGCCGAAACGCTACTCGAGTTCATGCACGCACGTTCACGCCAAGTTTCCAGGCATAGCATTATAAAATTAGAGAGAGCCGTGCCACGGCTGTGTATAGCCGTACAAGTCAGTGCAACGGCACATGCGGACGAATGCTCCAAACTATTTAAACATTGTGCCAAGAAACACGCGCCCAATATCGTTTTTTTTTACAGAGGATCCCACGTATAGTGGGAATCGGTTATAAGCGACGCTTTCGTTATTGTTTACAGAAATTTATTCACTACTCATTCTTCTCGTCTATGTAGATCAATGCTCTGGGCCTCAGTGCACGCTCTAGTCGCATTTTATTCCCTAACTTCTTTCTCCATATAGGGCTGCTTCCGTTGCGGACTCCTTCATTTCTGTGTAACCCACTCTTTCAATCCTCGGTTGCCGACTTCTTAACTTCCTGCCTCTTGTACTGCTTGTTTCTTCGAGCTTTTACCCAGTCGCGCAGAGCCATTCTGGGGGATTTATTTTCTTGCCCATAATGTTCACGTACCTACTGCCACATGCCCAGTTACGCACGCCTTGCTGCGTTACTTAAAAGACACCGGACTCAGTGACAAATTGTGACTCTGCACTGTGTGAAGTAGGATGGGACGTTGACACTATGCAACGCTAGAACGCCTTCGCAGACTGGGTGACAGTGCCCACCGAAAGAGTTCTGTTTTGTGTGTTTGTGTGTGATTTTCTTTTCTTTCCTTTTTCCCCCTTTCTTATACTTATTTTTTTCTCTCTCTCTCCTGTCGAATCCATTTACCCCTCCCCCGATACAGGGTAGCCAACCGGAGATAATCTCTTGTTAACCTCCCTGTCTTTCCTTTACCTTTTTTCTCTCTCGCTCTCGCCCCAAGTTGTATAATCAGCAAGACAGCCAGCAGTTGCAAAGAGAGTGGAGGGGAGAGGGAAAGGAAGTTTTGCTTTAAAACAAACACGATTTGTGTGTGCCTGCCGCCATAACTGTCTTGGGCAGTCTGTTTGTTTTATTGAATATCGTGACTTTCTATGGAAAATATATTCAGTTTATCAAGTGTTTGTTAGTGGTCACTGCAAATGTTTCTTGTAATTTGGCGGATGGTCACGTATAGTTCTCTATGTTATCTTGCGCAACCATGGCCACAGATGCATGCAAATGAAAACTCAGCACTAAGTGCTGCGTTTATAATCAGGCGTTTTCTGTGAGATCACTCTCACCTGTGTTGATGGGGAACAAACTGAGTAAGTAGACTTTTACATTTCGGCAGACAGCACGGAATGACGAAGAAAGAAAATAAGATGGATAAATACATAATTAGGGGAAATGCAGGGAGGTTTACCAGGCCGAACCTCGTTGGCTAAGCTTCTTTGCGGAAAGCAGACTGAAAGAAGGGAAAGAAAACTCGAGAAATGTTTTGTGGATGCTAGAATGAAAGCAAACAATGCGGGAAATTCATTTTCAAGTGGATGCGTCTTGCAAACTCACCGGCTGCAATTCGTAAATTGTATTATGTGTCGTAAAGTAATTAACTAAGAAGTTCCTTAGTCAACTTTTGTTAATTAGTTGAACATGTGTTTAGATTTCTCGTGCTACTAATGTGCGCCTCTTCGAATAACCCAGCTCAACGATAAGAAATATGCTACATGCCACAGGCGATATTTAAAAATTCCGTGAAGCTTAATTTTGAACACTCGTACGTATAGTAAATAGTCAGAGCCAAAATTTTAGAACATTGAATAAATTATATGGCAAACGAATTGATAGTTCTAAAGTTCATCTCTTATAGCTCAAGAGTCATGACAAGTGGGAATATTTTTTTCTTGCGCTGCTAGCATAAACCCATTTCTTTTAGGTTCCGTTTGGAGACTGTAATATCTAGAATAGAGTTGTCAATTTGTATAGTCATTAGTTTCAGAGTAAAGGTATAATGGAATCTGAAAACGTGGCTAAAATTTTGTACATAATTACAGAAACAGTTAAAGGTGGCTCGGCGAAATAAGTGCGGGAAAATAATCTAGAGGTCATAACCACTGAGTGCTAGAAATTTCGTATTACCATTAGTTTTTAAGATGGAACACTGAAACCAATGGTACCCATTTACCGTGACATCCCCCCCCCCCCCCCTTAGGGCATCCTACAAGGACGACACCGAAAAAGATTAATTATGATGATGGTGGGGGTGGTGGTGGTGATGATGATGGTAATCTTGGCCTTTGAAAAGGGGCGACCAGCCACCAAACTCGTTCTAGCCATCTTTCGATGCTTATCATGCATATCATAAAGAGGAAGACAATATGCAAAACCTGCAAGGGCGTTTTTCCAAACACCGAGTTCGACCTAACCAAGGTGGTGGATCTAAGGCTAGAATCATAATTAAAGGTGTCGTCGTGCGGATTGGTAAAATAATTCTTGTGGCCCTGCGTTTTCCTTACCGTCTAAGTTTTCAGAACCTTGCCTGAGCTTTAAATGTGCTACTACCGGAAACGCAGGTATCTTCTGTTAGTGCAATTTAGATGCGGAAGACAGCCTGCTTAAGATTTTTACAAACTTTCGTATATCGTGCCGCGTCATTAGTTGGCCCTCCGCGCGTTAGCTTAGCCGTATTATTCCACTAACATTATTTCGCTAAGCTGTGTTTCCACTACCTATCACTCATATCTATAGAAAGGCTACATATAATCTGACCTGTTCTTTTTCTTGGCTATTTCTATACACGGCATGATTACTAACGGGTTATCAGCGATGCGCCCGGCGATTCTAAATCCATTCTGCTGTTCTCACAGTATCTCACTCTGTGCTATATGTATGTTTGGAACTTAAACTTAATCACTTGCCTTTCTAACATGTATACCACCTATAATGTTGTAATCGGTCTGCAGGATTTAATGTTGTTGTTCATCTTAATTATTATCTTTGTAAGTAGAATTCTACTCTGCCCCCAAATCACAACGATTTCTATGTTCTGTATTATTTTTTCAAATAGCTTTAGCCATAGCTCCTTCTTTAATTAGTATTTGGTCCTATCTGCTTAATTAGTCTAATGGGTATCTTACACAGTCCGTTGCGGTGCACATCGGTATATTTCGATCTGCCTCTTTCTAGTTGAGATTCCATAGCTCTAATACGTTTTTGCGTTTGCCTTCTTTCTTCCGATTCGCACTACCGCAGAAGGTCTGAAGTTGATCATGACACATGTTACGCCGCGAGGCGACATATCGTTTTCATAGCACGCTTTAGTTTGGCGGTGCAAGCAGAAGATGCTGTTTTCTCATTCAACGTGGTGAGATGTTTATTTGCTCGCCAGAAATTTAGAAGCAACTGCAAACAGCGCTTGTTCTAGCTTTGGGGCGTTCGACCTGCGCACAGCACCACTAGTTTGCTTTCCGACACTGTTCACACATAGAATTCCATTACAACTGGTTCAATTCGTTTCCAAGTAATGCATTTACACTAATACAACTGACTTTTCCAAAAGACAACCCTCAATAAATTTTGGAAATCTGTTGGAAGAAACTCAACTTCGTCCGATTGGTTGTTATTCACTTCTATGTTTCACCGGGTTTCACAATTTCTACGCACGACTGTTGCCTGCTGTGTTCCCAAGCCTGGACCCTATCTAGAAACTTCGTGCACGAACAAGCACCAGCCAGCATACACACACCTTATTACACGGATCAGCTTACAATAAAGAGAAAGGTGCACCCCGACTCGCAAGCGCAATTCTCATTCGTTTTTATCCTAAGACACACTGGCCAGGTAAATTTACAGTTTTTAGCCACATTCTATCAGTGCACAATATCTATAGTTAGCTTATGAAAGAACGACAGACATTACTGCCTATATATTGTAGGATGGTATGTGATATACACATACCACATACACATACACATACACATACACATACATATACTGTGACATGAGTCACAGTGCGGAGTTGCCCATGAAGGTCAAAAACAGTCAAGTATCCTTCCTGTAGCAGTGGAACAACGCCGCGAACAAGTATTTGCACCCTTTCGGAGACCCGCTACGTACAAACACTTCCCATTTTTTATCTCTGGTTCGCTTGAAAGGCTTTTCGTCTTTAAAAAAATCTGATGCGGCTCGCTGGTTAGGCCGGACATTTGCACGTACAGCGCAACTATTTCCGCGATTTCGTCGTTAAAATCCTTAAAACTGATTGAATTAAGGTGATAGGCAGCAAGAACCCTTTCGGCATCCAAAAAGAGCCTCCATTCGATACCATAAAAGAGAAACATTAGCAATAGCACCAAGCGAAAGAGCCGCCGTGAACCTGGATGTCGTAGTCATCTTCGTTTATTTGAACAGTGTTGCCAGCACAAGTAACCGATTCTGGAGTTGCCAATTGTAGTGACGCCCAGGGAACTCCAGTGGGCATTGTGACGACCATCGATGGAAAGGTACAAGCTAGTTTCTCGCGTCATCTTTTCTCTCTGCCACGCTCCTGTCATGTACTATATACACACTCTGAACTACCACTCAGCACAGTGTGTCAGACACTGCTGCTGCTGCGGCTGCTCAGCAGCAGCAGCAACAGCAGTGGAAAAGTAGAAAGAAGGGGCAAAGGAAGCTTCGCTTTAAAATTACTAGCATCAAACTTTCTAGACCATTATTAGGAACTTCGTTCTTGTACGCCTTCATTAGTTATGCTCTTCCTACTTCTATGACAGCAAACCTCCAACCGCCTTTTACTATAATCTCTCCTGCATATATGGTTACTTTCCTTCTGCTACGCCTGACCCCAAGGGCTTCAAAGAAGCCCGTGGAGCCTAAACCGACTGCCGGGCATATATCTTCATGGTGTAGTAAAACATGCTCTTATTCTCGTTCCTTAGTGAAATGGCGCAACCCACTCTGGGAGATCGGCCATGAATCGGGCGGTGAAAAAAAAACATTATAATTTTGCCTCTTTCTATCCTTTTACAGCGAAGCTGTTATAGGCTAGGTTCCAGGAGATCGCGTCCGGCAACGGAAGTAGATAGATAAACCGGAAGTAGATCAACAATTTCGGCTCCATGTACGTGGTGGTTCGCTCCATGTGCGTGGCGGTTTCCCGCCAGTTGTGCCTTAGCACAGGTGTAAACGGATGATGGATGGCCCATTGTTATACCCTTCGCCACCGCCGATGCCTCTTTCACAAGTGTCGCGACACTCGGCGGCGGCAAGTCCTACCAATCGTTGTGACCCTTTGTCTCGTGACGTAGAGATCGCGCTAGAGCTGTTATCAGCAGTTGCCCTTTCGACTCGCTATGAGACGGACGCTCGTTTAACGACATCTTACAGGATCCTGACGTGAGGATCCTGACGATGTTGTACAGTGTGCGGTGGCTATGAACGCTGTGGCTTATACGCTAGTCTATGACGGTGGGGCAGACTTAGCGCAGCAAACGCACTAGTTGGCCATCGCGCCGGGTGAAAGACGCCGGTGGCCTTGCTCTTTGACGAACATGCCAAAGACGCTCAATATAGCTAATAATGATAATATATAAATTCACTTTAGCAATATTCACTATAGCAGACCCACCATAGTTACAGCTTCACTGGCTTCCATCTTCACATCATAGAAGTGCTCTGAACTTTCTGTATTTATTTTTTTATTCTTTATTTTGTGAGGAAAGTAAGGTAATGAAATAGGTATCTTGTAAATGCGACTTAACGTATTACAGGGAAAAAGGTTATGCGAGCATAATAAGTATCAAGGAGAATTTTAGCATGCCATTCTTTTTGTCTCACGCAGAAAGATGCAGAGGGCTTCACAAACGTTCCTGTGGCTGTAACCCAATACGGTAGCCCCGAAGGAAAGAATTGCTAGAAGAGTCAAATTCAAGCCAAGGTATTGGAAGGGTTTTTCTAAAAATGTTTTCTTTTAAATAATGAACCGGCGGCATGTCAAAAAGAAGTATTGCAGAGATTCGCTCTCATTGCATAAAGGACACAAAGGTGATATGGCCAGACCAGACCTGTGGAGGTAAAATTTCAGAGGGGGAACTCGGCATCGTAGTCTCGTAATTGTTGCTTCAATTTTTATAGTGGATCACCATTTGTTGTTCCAAGGAAAATTGAGATGCGAGAAATCAGATGTTGACAACGATGATTTCGCGAAGTTATTTCCATCCAGCAAGAACATGCTTCTTGTTCCTTGGTGTACCTCGCTTTATCACTACGCTTTCTAAGGCATCCTGATCTCGCTTCGAGAAGTAGGGAGCTTCCCTTAGAGTTATCATAAAACGTTTCTCTCCTGATTTCGTTTTTACCTCTCAGGTAATTACTCCTAGCCGGTTTCGTTTCCGTTGACGCCACCCAGGAAATTGCCTCCGCCTCTCGTATTTTGTGTTTAACGTCCTGTGTTACCATGTTGCTTACTATACCGGCCGTGTACTATAGCTGGTAAGCTTATCAAGTTCTTTTTCACCCCTTTGAGCCAATATTTTTCCTGTACAAATACTTAATCTCACGCAATCGATTTACTTCAAGCAGCAAAGCGCCACCTGGACGCGACATACAAAGCTCCTTGAAAAACCATTTGGATTTCCTTGCACAAGAGGGCGGCACAAACGCAGCAGTGTCCACGCTGCCGGTGTTTCCAGCAGAGCCGGCAAAACCAGTCGGCTCAGCGTTTCCTCTTTGTGTCACCTTTGTCAGCACTTCTGTGATGACCTCTTCCACTCTGGCCTAATGTGTGGCCTTCTCTTGAGAGAGCAATCTAATAAGCTATGACACGACGTAACTGCCATTGTAGCACCATGCCACGAAACATCGGATGATCTTGTCGTAAGAGTCCAACAACCGCTGAGAACACACAGCCTCTAAAGATTAATTATTTTTGTTTATTTTTGATTACGAATCACAGAGCTTATTGAGACAAAGTCCTGTGAAGTATGCAGTATTTATTCCTAGCAGAAACGAATAATCACACAGTCGCCGCAAGATCTAGGACGTTGCTCGCAAACAGCAATAAAATTTTTTCCGCGTTGTTTTATCCAATTCTCTTCTTTGAGGTTAATTATTGCTTGGAACCATTCCCGTGTGGTCTCTTTTGGATGTCTCTTTTCCTTTTATTTATCACGGACACCCACTGTAGGAGTTAAGGTATATTCGCTTTGGCTACTAATTTCTTTTATTAAAAAAGCTCCTTTTGTTGGAACGTGCACCAACGACCTTCGAACATGGTAAATTAAATTTTGTAGCTTGCCTTGAATCAAAAAATGAGGAGGAGATTCCACCTTTCTAGCTTTTCTTACTCAGAATATTAGTTAAACAGGAAATTGCGTGAACATCACGAGCGAAAGGGCGCAGTATTAAATACCAAAAGTTTAGTACCAAGGTTTACGCGTATTACCAAATATACAAAGGTGTATTAGTACGAAAAGCAGGTCTACTGGCTAATAGTGTTAGGAATAAGCAGCTGCTTTATCCTTTCGCTGTTGTTTAAGTATAGTATAAACAAATATGCGGCTTTAGAACACGAAGTTGAAGATAAAATAGCGGCAATGAATGAAACGGTCACCAGCCTGATTTCAGAGGCAGCAATTGAAGCGGGAGGTAAGGCACCAGCTAACCAGTAGGTAAGCTCTCCGAAGTAGCAAAGCACCTAATAATAAAAGACAAAGCATGAAAGTGTCTAACTCAAGCGATCAGATGGAATTCGCTGAACTGTCGAAGCTGATGAACAAGAAGAATAACAATTACAAAGTTGGAAAGATTGAGGAAGCAGTAAATAATGGCCACAGCATGAAATCAGTGAGAAGAAAACTTGGCATAGGATAGGGCAAAATGAATGCAGTGAAATATAAGCATGGTATCGTCATCACTAATTTAGATGATGTAGTAAAACAGTATAAGAATTCTGAACTGACCTGTAAAGTACCATGAGCAGCCTCGCAACCTTCAGTGGAAATAGTGAAGAATAGGATATTGAGACTCCTTCTATTACTGGCGATGAAGTTAGAAAGGCCTTGCAAGACATGCCCCTTCGAAAAGCGGGAGAATAAGACAGAATAACAGTCGCTCTAATCAGAGATGGAGGAGGTAATATGCTTGTAAAGTTTGTGGCCATGTATGCGAAGTCCCGCTTGACTTCAAGTAGTGTATCAGAGAGCGGGAAGAAGGCCTACAGTAAATGTCTTTTCTAACTACGATGATGATGACGATGTTGCGTTGCTCTCCCCCCCCCCCCCCCTCCCCGTTGGCGTCCGGTACGCACCGTTAGAGGCGGTCTGCACAGGTGGCTCAGCGGGTGACTTCGGCTCGAAGGACGTAGACGCTGATGTATCAACGAAGCAAACTTGTGTTTATAACAATTTTACAAAGCTTGGTTGCAATTATACATCGAATACAGAAAGTTACACTGGTTTGGACCACATAGGGCAACCCCATCTCGGCCGAGCCGATGGTGCTCGACACCCGAAGTCAGATCCA
The DNA here is from genome assembly GCF_013339745.2 of Dermacentor silvarum. Taxonomy (NCBI): domain Eukaryota; kingdom Metazoa; phylum Arthropoda; class Arachnida; order Ixodida; family Ixodidae; genus Dermacentor; species Dermacentor silvarum. Next base: position 60,582,830 of record NC_051157.2, read on the forward strand.
CAACCACTCTCTCTGATAGGAGCGCTGCAGCCGCATTTTCTAGACCCAATGCTCCGCCCAAAATGCTTGCTGATGAATCATTGTTGGTTTGTTTTGTGACTGGCCAATTAGTTCACCAATCCTTGGGTTTGTTAGCACCTCCATGCGGGATTGGCCAGTTGATCAACCAACAATTTAAGCACACTTTCGAATCGTCACCCAAATTACGCAATATACAATAACAAAGGGTGAGGGTCACGCTACCTCTATTTCTCAGAAGTTCCAAAAAACGGCATGCAAGCGCAGCTGATGTAACGATGTGCTGACAAGCAAAACACATTCACAAAACGTACGCGCGAGAAAGCGTCGGAGTCATGGCGCCTGTCCTCAAGCACGTGCGCGAAGCGACCAGGGGCCAAATTCACAAAGCTTTCCGTTCGTAAGGGCTTTTTCGTCATGGGCTAGCCGCCTCCACTAATAATATGTCCAGCGTCGCGATTGGGTGGAGTTTTCTCTTACGAACAATTTTAGTGAAAGTGCTTTTTTTGTGAATACAATCCCAGATTCCAAGGAGTCGAGAGCCATGTGGCGTCATAAACAACCACTTGTTTTCGAGTAAAAATGTCAGTGAGGTGCACGGGATAACTGTTTTCCAGCTAAACGTCGACCCCATGTTTCCACCATAAAACCAAGAAAACATCCTCTCGGCGCCTATATATAGTCCGAGACAAAAGCGATATGCTCTTATGCGTCTTGAAGAAACCATACGCCGGTGCGCGCGGTGGCGCGCCCATAAAAAGTAATGGTGGCCGCGCATCCGGTCGGCGTCGCACGATTCAAACTGCCCGTGTCGAGACCTGAATCGCGCATATTAACGCGACAGCGTTAAGAACCCCGTGTCGCAGAAAATATGGCGTCGGCATCGGCGTTTAGCATCGGCGTCTAGCGAAAATAATCATACCGAACCACATGATTCTGAACCACCCCGACCACACAGGCCCTCCGCGTGGCGCAAGGCGTTAGTGAACAAAAATTTAATTTCTCAAAGTAAAATCCGTCAGAAAAGTAAAATAGCACTTAACTACAACCTACAGGCGTGATAGCGTCGGATTGTAATTTGAATATACGAGAAAAAAATGTCGCAGTTTCGCCCGAAAGGCGTAGGATCAATGGCGATACCAAATTAGTAGAGAGCTATTCGGAGTAGGGATAGTAGTTTTATCGGCTGCATAAACTTGGACACATTCGCTTACTGACTGAATTAACAAGCGTGGTGTCAGCGTGCACAAGCAAACATGAATAGCTCACACTGAATGACCGCAGACAACGACTGTCAAAACGCTGGCAGCAAGCGCAGCCGCCGCAGCGGGCGAAGGTTCGTGCGGTCTATCGCTTCAACGGAAACTGAGCGGCGAATGCACAGCGCATACAAAGGTCAGAGCCGTGTGGAGGTCGCTTTTAAGAGACAGCGCGGGCGACCGCCACAGCCGGGCAAAGTACAAGCGCGTTTGTTGGCAAAGTAGAAGCTGCCCCCCCCCCCCTCCCTCCCGCGCTGCCTTCCCGCTTTTTTGCTTTCGCGTGGGAGATTGAGTGGCCATTTCCCCTTGCGCCCGGTTGCAAGATACGCATTTTGTGCCGCAGCACAGCGTCTTTCCACCTCCCTCCCTCCCATAATTCCACGGCCTTTCGCGGGACGGTCGTGTTTGCTTTCCGCCGTGCGTTCGCTCTCCATGATAGCACGCGTTCCCAGCGCGCGACGACGATTTTATCGCCCTTGGACTTTATACGGAACCTCACGGTGACGGTGACGCCGACGGCAGCAATCCGGTTGAAGTGTCCATATAATTGCTATCGCAATAAAAAGCGTGATAAGCAGCCAGGCATCTTTGAATGCTACAGCGTTCCACTCTTAAAGTCGAAGATTAAGCGTCCTCCAAATCTGATGGTGCTTCGCTGTACTTTGGTTCTAGGCAACATTCAGGGGAATGTTGAAAACCGAGCCTTTCTAAATCTCTGACACGCGTGCGCCTCGGGGCAACAGCAAACAATTAATAAAATAATAAAAAAAGGTCCAGGGCCTTCCAGGAACAGGGCAAGGCCTTCCAGTCCAGGGCATTTTGATATAAGACGGCTCAAAGTGCTCCTGTAAGCATGTCTTCCCAGCAATGCATTTGTGTTTAAAAATGAAGCCGACGTTAGGGGAATCAGTGTGAGCTTGGTCTTTCTAAGCTGGCTTTCCCACGTTGTGTGTTGCAGTGAAGCCTACTCAGAAAGAAAAATGTGATGCGAACGGAGCCCGATAAAGCTATCGCGTTCCACTCGAAGGCGAAGCTTAAGCGTCCTCCAAATTTTCAGAGGCTACAACGCCAGAACACCGGAGCGGAAGTCCGACGCGAGACGGGGTTATTTGTCGCCTTTTAGGGGAGGCCCCCTTTTAAACTAATCGGAGCAACCTCAAGTTGTGAATCCGTTTATACCCACCCGTTTGCCGCGTGCGAGGAAAACGCCTGCACGGTTCCGAGAAAGCGTACTGCAGAAAGGGGGTTCGGGGCCCCTCGTCACTGTCAAGCGCGATCGCTAATGTAGAGCCGGTGGTCTTCTCCGCTCTCCGAGCTCTGCAGTAGTTAGGAGTGCCACCTGCGTGTTTCTTCCACTTGCGTGCAAGACAACGCTCTCTGTCAGCCTTCGACGCCCATTACTCAAGTGGCGTCGGTGCGCAACGAGCTCACTGAGACGAAATACCACGGCCCAGATGGCCCGCGCTGCGCTTTTCGATTTGTTTTACTACTGTTCGCGGCGGTGGGCCTACATCTACCTTATACGTACTAACCGATCAGAAGGAAGACGTTAAATAATGAATAATTGGAATCTCATTAGCTTGCTTTCAGTAATGTATAATTCACCAATATAATTTTCAATGGAACCAAGGCAACATTTGAATTTAATGAACCAAGACGACAGGCTGGCTTCAGGAAATTATATTTTACAATCCATCACGCGTTTTTCCTCAATAAAGTAATCGAGAAATCTGTGGTGTACCATCAACCTCTCTATGTGGCTTCCATAGACTATGAAACGACATTTGATACAGTAGAGATACCAGCAGTCATGAAGGCATTGCGTAATCAAGGAGTACAGGTGGCAAACGTGAATATCTTGGGTTAATATCTACAAATAGTCAACAGCTACCTTGCTTCTCCGCAAGAAAAGTAGAAAACGACCCATAATGAAAAGCGTCGGGCAAGGAGACACAATCTCTCCAATGCTATTCACGGCATGCTTAGAAGAAGTATTCAAGCTATTAGACTGGGAAGGCTTAGAGCGATGATCAACGGCGAATATCTCAACAACCTTCAGTTTGCAGATGAGATTGTCCTGTTCAGCAACACAGAGGATAAATTCCGACAAATTATTTCGGACTTTAACCGAGAAAGTGTAATAGCAGGGTTGAAGATTGATATGCAGAAGACAAAGATAATCTTCAATAACCTGGCAAGGAAACAGAAATTCATGATTGGCAATCAATCACTATAGTATGTGCAGGAATACGTCTATCTACGCCAGTTATTCACAGGGGATCCTGATCATGAGAAGGAAATTGCTGAAAGAGTAAAAATGGGTTGCAGTGCATACGGCAGGCATTACCAAATACTGACTGGGAGCTTACCAGTGTCGTTGAAAAACAAAAAGGGGTACTATCATTGCATTCTATCAGTTCTAACATTTGGGGCAGAAACTTGGAAGTTAACAAAGAAGCTCGCGAACAAGTTAAGTACCGCGCAAAAAGCTATGGAACGAAAAATGGTAAGCGTAACGTTCTTATACAGGAAGAGAGCGATGTGGGTCAGAGAGCAAACGGGGGTAGCTGATTATTCTAGCTGACATTAAAAGAAAAATTGGAGCTATACAGGCTATGTAATGCATAGAGCAGATAACCAGTGGACTGTTAGTTAGAGAATGGGTACCAAAGGAAGGAAAGCTAATCGAGGACGGAATTAAAGCTAATCGAGGTCATGAAAATAAGAAAAATTTGTAGGTGCAAGTTTAAATGAGCTAGTGCAAGACAAGGGTAATTGAAGGTCGCTGGGGGAGGCCTTCGTCCTGCAGTGGACATTAAAATCGGCTGATGATTATGATGTTGATTATTGCACGATATACTATGCCCTGCGTCAATTTGAGCGCATGCGTTTCAATGTATAACAGTTCTTAGTCACAGATGCGTGAAGAATTCTTACGGCAGTTGCGTGCACTACATGTGTTAACTTCCCAGGCAATTATTTATTTCGACTTCCATCGCTAAATGCTGTTTATCACAACACATTAACGACGTTTACTTTGGCGACACCATTACCAAGGACATAAAGATAAATTCAGGGGGGGGGGGGGGGGCAGCAGGTTGCAAACTATTTTGCCACAATCAGCAAAATCAAATTATCCTGCCCCTCTCCACTCGGCACTACATTTAGGTGTATCATAAAGTTTTAAACGTAACTTTGCGGGGCATTAGTAACTTTAATGCGAAAGATTAGCACGCAGGTTTGCGAGCATAAATTTCTTGGGTCCTGAACAATTAGCCTTAAATAGGCGTTATAAATACGCAAAATGGAATCAGATCAACATCCAACGGCATCTAACGTTGTCCGTGGCCCGCTGATGAAACAGACTGGTGAAGCGGAGTAAGGGGCCACGAAGTGCGCCTAGACCTTACTGAAGTGCCACCCAGCCCGTTTACCAATAGGAATAAACGCGCCAGGGTCTGGAGGACTGAGTCATATGACCTTCCTGCCCAAATACATCGAATGGCAAACATCCCGCAGTATCAAGCCATACGAATAACATACAAAATGCAAAAGAAAAAAAGGGCCAAGTAAGCTTACTGATGCCAAATTTCACCGACATCAAATACGGACTAACGAAAACGGAGAAGCCTATTTCTTTGTGCATTGTTTGCCTTGAATTGACCACATAGGCTTCCATAAGGTGCGCTTGCGAATTCCTTTATGGTTCTTCAAAGTGCAGCATTGCTGCATCTTTGAGTTATCTTGCAACTCTTGTAATGTTTATCGTAAATGGCTAATCCGTCGCACATATTTTCCCTGCGCAACTAAGTGTCGACGTTTAATTAGATGTGTGTGCCGCAAATTCTAAGGAAATACGCACACCGTGGATATGCACGTTGCATACTTTGTTTCATGAAAAGCTCTAAAACCAGCTGAATGCTATAGCATTCTGAGCTAAGCTAAACGCATAATTTACCTTATTGCATATTTCTGACAACAAGCTAGCTCAGGAAAGCTCATGACGAGTTCTGAACTAGGAGTATACCATGTCAAGGTTAAGCCTCGCATTGTACCATCCATCAGCCCAGCACTGACTGAGACATCACCTTGGCGTCTCCTGCATGGGAGCATTATCGCCATATATTTCGTCCGGTTATTATTCTACAATGAATGCGTATAGATACATCTATAGACTATACATTACTGCATCACTCCTGCAGTCACCTCATTAGGAATCTAGAAGCAGGAAGCCCATCGTCATGTCCTAGTTTACCCAACAATCATGAGAGTTATATTTAGTGGACGTTTCTTGCTTGCCCTGTGTGTGATTTATATCATCTATCAGCACGACCAAGCCGTGACCTGCTCAGCATCGCACAGCCACGTTGTAGCTTGGGGACGAGTTACGACCTGACGCGACACCAATACGAGCAGAGTGTCTTGTGGGGCATATCTTAAACATGCATATGCGAATGCAAATGACTGCACAAATTTGTATTGGTTTGATTCTTTTCTAAAACGGCTTGTAATACAAAAAAAGTTATAGCGTTGTACGCATTAATTTCGTTCTGTACTATGCTAAATATGGCCCAGAGTGCAGGGAAGTGACTCTTTCAGAGGCCGAATGCATGGCATACTTGCAATGTGCACTGCACACAGCAGGTACTGCATGCGTTCATTTAACATTCTTAGCAAGGCCGCGTAGGAATCCATACGCAAAAAGATAGGAAGACAAAAAAGGCCGCATGAGAAAAGGGCAAAAAAGAAAATAAAACTAGATTAAGCTTGTTAATATGCAGAAATTTGGTTTATGTAAGAGAAAACAATACCACCCCAATATCGTTGAAGAATTCTTTTTTTTATTGCGGTATATTTTTTCTCAATTTTGTTTTCAGCTTTAAAAGAACATGTCCCGCTCAATTTGTCAAACCGCCGAGAACATGACGTATATTGGAGACGGAGAGATTGGGCGCCGGCAAGTGCCCTTAAACCGCGTTTATCCGCAACTGAAAGATGCGTACAGGAAAAGTCCATTAAGGCCATATACAAGGCACTTTGGGGATGAAGCATTTTGAGCCGATTGAAGCATGCGCCCACCAAAAGGGCAGGCTGTCTTATGCCTGTACATGAAGGCAAGATAACGGTCAGCGACCAGAGAGAAACAGAAAGAAATGAAGATGGAGAGGCAGGAAGATTATACAAGTTATTTACCAGTTATTTACCCTACAAGTGGGGAGGGGGTAAGAGTAAGTATAGATAAGAAGGAAAGATATGAAAAATAATAAAAGGCAGCCATTTTGAAACACTGGTAGAGGAATGCTCGCTAAGAGTCCCAAGCGTTCGCAATTGCCACTTGGATGACAGAGCACTCTCAGAGGAAAGATCCTGGGAGTTTGGTCTAAGCATTCTTGCACGCACAAGGCCACAAAAGACCAGGGATACCATAGTAATGTTTTCTATTCGGACTAGGCAACTTATTCTATGAAAAAAATAATTTGTTTTAGTTCTGACACACTATGTGTAAGCTAACAGTTATCGGTGGATCCACTAACCAGTACGTCCCTCACAAAAACATTTTTACAAAATTTGTAGAAAGTGTACAGATGCCATTTTATCCAGTCGATAGTTTGTATCTGTATAGCATGTGGTCTTAACATCGTGACATTTTCGTTTACTTTATTTTACAAGCTTTACAAAAATAACCAGATTATAACCAGTCCTATAGTAGGAAATAATTGGCCAGGTTAACTTTTATCTACAGTAAGTTCAGACAATTCACATGACAGAAATGTACAAGCTTACGGAAGGCAAGACAGTCTATGCAGTATTTGCCATCTACGGAATATGTAGAGTGATTTTTAGATATTTAACGTGTGTTTAGCCGAGTCAAGAAGCAGATGTGCGTGCTTTTGTTGCTCCTACATTTTTTCAGTCTTAAATGCTAAAGGTGCACTTATTTTTGTTAATGGAACCACCGCACACTTATCAGCTTATTGGCTATAACATACCGACGCAGGAAACACAGGAAATATATTTTGAACCCTTTCACCTAATATTTTGGGTATTTGAGAAAATTTTCTGCAGTTCATAACAGCGCAGTAGACATATAGTGATTATACCTTCTGCAAAACTTTATCGTCACCAGTAGACCTCACAAATAGTGCGTTAATTGCTTCATTGTCAGCCAATGTTCAAGGCATGCCCACTTAGCAAGTCAGCATGTAATCAGACAACAGCGCCACCTTTGAAACAACATTCCGTAAAATTCGTGACAACATACATGACATTTCACTTGTAAGTTTTCTTGAAGCCTTCCTTACACACTACCGCGAAAAAACAGGTGAACTTATAATATTGTGGAAACTTTCCATGATAATTATGCCAAAGACGGTACTGTCGGAAACATTTCTAAGTATACATGCGTGCTAAGCGACTGAAACGCGATACTCGGAGCACGTGGTTTTTGCTCTCTGATCCACACCGCTCTCTTCATTTCTCTTAGCGTTACGCCTAACATTTTTCGTTCCACTGCTCTTTGAGCGGTCCTTAACTTGTTCTCGCGCTTCTCAGTTGACCTTCAAGTTTCTGATGCACATGTTAGCACCAGTAGAATGCAATGATTGTGCATTTTTTTTTGCAACGACAGTAGTAAGATCCCAGTTATGATTTGTTAATGCCTGCCGTATGCACTCCAACCCATTTTTATTCTTCTGTAAGTTTCCTTCTCATAATCAGTGTCCCCAGTGAGTAATTGACCTAGATACATGTACTCCTACTTAAAGTAAGTTTCTTAAAGTAAGTGACCTCAAAGATCACTAGTTAACCGTAGTTTATTGACCTTTGATCAGGGACTCCCACATCATTTTTTTTTTACTTTTGTAGCGGGAATAATGTCTAAACGAAAGGCTGGTGTGACACTGTGCATGCTGTCGATGTTGACGTTGAGCCCTTGATTATTGGCAATTACATAGAAGAGGGACCATGGCCACAAGCGAGAAAAGAAAATGCATGATCAAGTGGAAAAATTTGCAAAGAAGGAAATCATCAATTCACTCAAGATGACACAAAAAATCAAGTTTACAAATCATAGTGCTTACTATGGCTAATAAAAATGACAGTTTCGCCCAAAGGGCTAAGCATTGAAAACGATAGTACGGTCGTGGGAATAGCAAGTTTTGCCCCCGTATGCAGTGGGCAAAGGGGGGAGGGGGGGTTAGACCGCACTGACCGTCTACTTTTTCCATCGTATCTGCTCCTCCTCCCTTTCTCCTCCTTTTTCTCGCATACGGATGTCTTTGGAATGACGTCAATGTCTCTTCCCAACTTTCGACGTGAAACTTTGCGATATCCGCCTCGCACTCCTTCGTTTATCGGTGCGAGACGCGAGGCGACGAAATATTGCCTGAGAGGTGCCCAAAGAAATGTTATCGCATTTCGTAAACATTGCAGCCGAGACGGGACGCATAACGTTGTAACCTAAAAAAGATGCGTTGGTTGAGCTTGTGGAGTGGAGCAAGAGTGAGCTTTGTGGCTGCAGTCATAGTCAACAGCACCAAGCGTAAGTATATAGCGTATTACGACAGATGATGGCGACCACTCTGATAACATCAAAACGAATCAAAAGCTCATAAATGGCAGCAGCGCAAGAAGTCCCCCGCACTGTTTCCGTAATCGCTCTTGCCAGTCCCTTGCCCGACCTCAGTCCTATGCGCTCTAGCGATTGCTGTGTTTTCCTTTTTTTTTTCTAACGAGAAGGAGAGTACTGAAAGGAGGTACATATGCAATACGTGATAAAGCATGGCATGACTATGATACGTAACAAAGATAAGCGGATGCGAAGCGCGCCAAATGAGCTGCACGGCCAATCTCGTAAACCGGCCACAAACATTTGTAACAGCAAATGCGGAATCATGCACGTCGTTTTCCCACTGAAGACTTCGGCTTCGTAAATGGTATGAAATTATGGGGTTTTACGTGCCAAAACCACGATCTGATTATGAGGCACGCCGTAGTGGTTGACTCCGGAAATTAGGACCACCTGGGGTTCTTTAACGTGCACCTAAATCTAAGTACACGGGTGTTTTTCGCATTTCGCCCCCATCGAAATGCGGCCGCCGTGGCCGGGATTCGATCCCGCGACCTCGTGCTCAGCAGCCCAACACCATAGCCACTGAGCAACCACGGCGGGTATATGGGATAAGTTATGGATAAGGTATTCTCACAGGGGACCCTGATCATGAGAAGAAAATTTACAGAAGAATAAAATTGGGTTGGAGTGCATACGGCAGGCATTGCCAAATCCTGACTGGGAGCTTACCACTGTCGTTGACAATCATTGCAGTCGACAATCATTGCATTCTACCGGTTCTAACCTATGGGGCAGATATTCGGAGGTTAACAAATGAGCTCGAGAACAAGTTAAGGACCGCACAAAGAGCGATGGAACGAAAAATGTTAGGCCTAACGTTAAGAGACAGGAAGAGAGCGGTATGGATCAAAGAGCAAACGGTGATAGCCGATATTCTAGCTGACATTAAGAGAAAGAAATGGAGCTGGGCAGGCAACGTAATGCGTAGGATGGGTAACCGGTGGACCATTAGAGTTACAGAATGGATACCAAGAGAAGGGAAGCGCAGTCGAGGACGGCAGAAAACTAGTTGGGGTGATGAAATTAGGAAATTTGCAGGCGCAAGTTGGAATCAGCTAGCGCAAGACAGGGGTAATTGGCGATCGCAAGGAGAGGCCTTCGTCCTGCAGTGGATATAAATATAAGCTGATGATGATGATAATGGTGTCAGATCTCATAGTCACATATATGTCAATTATTGTTACATTATACTCGTGGTGCCATGACATTTCAGTTAGCGGCAGTCATTTTCATTCTCCTGGGAGGTGAAAATTTTGCTTGAATGTCATAACCTTCAGCGATTATTATATAACCTTCGAAATCAGGATCTTCTAAATAAATCCGTTGTATGATTAATGCCTGTGAATACCATACATCGTGTTTTTTTTTTTTTTCGTTTCTTCTGGCTTATTTTAACTTTTATGGCTTCAAACATACGTGTACAAATGCAGATTTATTTCTTTTTGTATGTGATGGGACAGGTGGTAGTCACAGTTTTCGCAGCCCCACATGAAGATTCCGCCGTGTAGCGAGGGTAGGCATGGAATAGATGTGTACATAGAAATGTTTGACAGGGTGACCACTAGTCTAGGATGGTCACAGGACAAGTGGACCTTGTCACTAAGTTCATGTCTCACGGGAGAAGCGCTAACTCTTCAAGGTGCAGTGCTCCAGTGCCACAAGTATGGGACGCTGAGCACAAAGCTGCTTTCTACAGCCTGAAACCGCCCGGTGCCCGTGAGTCACTCATATAATTCGGAATGGTACACACATATTATAGATCAACCCTGACATTTGCTTGCAGACAATGATTGAGGTTCGATGAATCAACCTTACTTTTATTGGTCTAAGAACAAGCATCATACTGACAAAAATAAAGCGCCAATGTTACAAAGACACTTCTAAGCTAACGCGCTGATTTGAGTATATCACTAACACAAGAATTCATATAGACGACAAGGGAGCATTTAAAGATTGATTTGTAAAACAGGTCACAATACTAATTACCAAATTTTTGAAATAGGTGAAGTTGTATAAGCAATATCACCTTTGAGATCTGTTCGACAGAAATTTTATTATCATTATGACTATTAGTTATTGGAATCAGCTAGCGTAATACAGGGGCAATCGGAGATCGCTAGGAGAGGCCTTCGTGCTGCAGTATACATAAAAATAGGATGACGATGACGACGATGATGGTGATGATGATGAATATTATAGCTTGTAAATACGTACGGTGGCGGCTGTATGAGATATGGGGTGCGAAAAAGGTTGACACCATCGGACAGCATCGGACACTAGCAGAAGCATGGAACGGTTGAGATAGAACAAAGACAAGAGAAATGTCGTTACTACCTAGGACTCTGCTACTATATCTAAATAAATAAATAACTGCATTTCTACATCAAAAAAATTTAACTGCTACGGATATAGCGCAGTGATTTTGAGGGTCCGAAAAACACTGGATTATGGGTGAATGTGTTTGTAGCACGGCACGTTCATGAGTAAATTGATCGCTAGTGTTCGAGCAACAAACACTTTTAGATCATTTTGTTTCGTTGTGTTGTCCCGTATAGTAAAGCAGTAACAAGTAATTGTTAGTGTATAAGCGTTGTGTAAGAATATGTTGAGGGAGCATGTGTCTATGGTGATTTAGTAGACTGGACATTCTATTTATTCTGAATCATATATTATCGACATGTGCATTCCAACTGAGTGATTCAGTACAACAGAGGCTAAGCTTTTTAAAGCTGGCACAATCTCAATTTAACTGTCGTCTAAAATAAAATCAATGTTAAAGCGAGCAGTTTTTTTTTCAACCTAAATAAAATGACGTTAGTTTTATTTGAATCAGTAATCAATATTTTTACTATAAACGTTACTCGTTCAGTATATTGACTAATTATTATTTTATTTCTCGTCAAGTAGGTGCATGTTTTGTTGATGACTTGCGTAACATGGCTTCCTGCTGGTTTTCATGACTCGTGTTCATTAGAAAAACTGAAACCTTTTCATTAAATCTTAGTAACTTATCGTAAACGTATTAGCGGTTAACGGCAGGGAAGAAAAGAAGACTTGACAGGACCGACGCTTGACAGGACGAGCGTCTGTCCTGTCAACCCTGCCGTTAACCACTCATACGTTTGCGAAATGTTGAACCAACAGGCCCAAGCAGATTACGATCAGTAACATAGATCTGCTGTGCTAGCTGGTGTTTCTTTTTGAATAATTTAAGGATAATGCACGAAATGACGGAGAGCAGAGAACAAGTGATTTGTTACAAAAGTATTTCCTAGGATGCACACAAGTGTCACGCTAAAAGAACATTCGCTCTTTATTGTGTGCTTTCGAAAAACTCTGTTTCAGAAACTCGAATGCCAATTAGGGAGAAGCGTCTCAACGCAAATTACGCGTGAAAAGGACTGCCAGAAACTGTGCTGTTTCGGCATATCTTGCGAAAGAGTGCTCGTTCATCCGTATCGGTGACCGGATCTGGATCTTTCACTCGCAAAACTTTTTAAATATATTTTTTCTTGGATTACGTTACGTAAATATTTTACCGCGCGTAGCTTTGTAACCGTTTGTCGAATAAAACCTGTCGTCCTAGATTTTGAAGTATGACTACATTATTCGCACACGATATTTACGATCGTTCTGGCAAGAGCACGTCGCGTGCACACGTTTGGCGCTGGGTTATCGCAGTAAATTGGTGCTACCCCATGCAACAATACTCCAATGTTACCTTAATAGGACGTTAGGACAAAATGTTCGGTTATTCGTTAGGTTACGCCTCCTACGATCATTTGCGATCAACACCTATATCGTTTTACCAAAAGCAGTGGTTCGGCATGCCAGAAAAAGAAACAAACGTAAAAGCGAGAGAAGTCTGGTGACACAGTCGTCATATTTTGAAGTAGTTCCAAGCGACGTCAAAGGTTATGAAATTGCCTGACCGATTTGACTGAAGGCTTTGTTACGTACAACATTCATTGTCAAAAGTTTGAAAGCCATTGTTGCCGCGTCCTATTGCAGAGCTTCTGAAGCCCATCTATAGCACACCGAAGATCGTACCTTCCATAGTGTATCTATAGCGCACCGAAGATCGTACCAGCGAGACCCTGTACCTTCCGCTCTTAGGGGCTTTAGAGTTAAGAAACATAAATAGGGTCTCAGCGAACGCTCTCGAGTGAGGCTAGCTTAGCAGGGCTGTTTGAGCAATTATCAGGCATTGCCTTGGATATCATTGGCCTTAGTGAAGTTAGGAGAACTGGTGAGGCATATACAGTGCTGACGAACAGCCACGTCGTCAGCTACAGAGGTCTTCCAGATAAGAGAGAATACGGGGTAGCATTTCTGATCCATAAGGTCATAGCGGGCAAGTGGCAACATTGACGAATTCTACAGCATTAATGAGAGGGTAGCAGTCATCGTAATAAAGCTAAATAAGAGGTATAGAATAAAGGTAGCACAAGCCTACACGCCAACCTCCAGTAACGATGATGAAGAAGTAGAACAGCTTTATGAAGATATTGAATTAGCGATGAGAAAGGTTCAAACGCAGTATACAAAAGTCATGGGCGACTTCAATGCAAAAGTGGGGAAAAATCAGGCTGGTGAACACGCAATTGCCAACTACAACATTGATTCTAGGAACACTAAAGGAGAGATGTTGGTAGAATTCGCGGAAAGGATTAGGGTCCGAATAATGAATACCTTCTTCATGAAGCGTAGCAACAGGAAGAGGACCTGGAAAAGCACTAATGGAGAAACAAGATTTCATACTCTCTGCCGATCCCAGCATAATGCAGGATGTAGAAGTGTTAGGTAAGGTAAAGCGCAGTGATCATAGGTTAGCGAGGTCTAGGATTTCTCTCAATTTGAAGAGAGAAAGAGTAAAATTATTCAAGAAGAAACAGGCCAACCTAGACGTAGTAAGGGCAAAAGCCGAGCAATTCAGGCTGATGCTCGCAAACAAATATGCAGCTTTAGAACAGGAAGATGAAGATAACATAGAGGTGACTAATGAAACCTTAACTAGGCTGATCTCAGAAGCAGCAATTGAAGTGGGAGGTAAGGCACCAAGGCAACCAGTAGGTAAGCTCTCCCAAGTAACAAAAGATCTAATGAAGTAACGACAAAACATGAAAGTGTCAAACTCAAGAGATCACATAGAATTCGCTAAACTGCCAAAACTGATCTACAAGAAAGTAAGGGATATTCGAAATTATAACGTGGGAAAGATTATTCTTCTTCTTCTTTCTGTGATTGTATGTATTAAAACCAGATCTGATTATGAGGCACGCTGTAGTTGAGGGCTCCGGATTAATTTTGACCACCTGGGGTTCGTTAACTTGCACTACAACGCAAGATTGAGGAAGCCGTAAAATATGGACGCAGCATTAAATCAGTAATAAAACTTGGCATAGGACAAGGCAAGATGTTTGCACTGAGAGATAAGCAGGGTAATATCATCAGTAATTTCGATGACATATGACATAATAAAAGCAGCGGAAGAATTATATACTGACCTGTACAGTACCCAGAGCAGCCAAGCTACTTTCATTCATAGTAGTGATGAACAGGATACAGAGGCTCCTTCTATAACTAGCGATGAAGTTCGAAGAGCCTTGCAAGACATGGCCCGGGGAAATGCGGCTAGAGAAGATGGAATAACGGTCAATTTAATAAAGGATGGAGGAGATATTATGCTTGAAAAGCTTGCGGCCCTTTATACGCAATGCCTCATGGCTTCAAGTGTACCAGAGAACTGGAAGAATGCCAACATTATACTAATCCATAAGAAGGGAGACTTTATAGAATTGAAGAATTGTAGGCCCATTAGCTTGCTTTCAGTACTGTGTAAAATATTCACCACGATAATTTCCAACAGAATCAGGGCAACACTTCAATCAACCAAGAGATAAGCTGGCTTCAAGAAAGGTTAATCTACAATGGGTCACATCCATGTCATCAATCAGGTAATCGAGAAATCTGCGGAGTACAATAAACATCTATATATTGCTTTCGTAGATTATGAAAAGGCATTTGATTCGGTTGGCATACCAGCAGTCATGAGGCATTGCGTAATCAAGGGGTACAGGAGGCACACGTGAATATCTTGGGGAAATATCTACAATGATTCGACAGCTACAGTGGTTCTCGACAAGAAAAGTAGAAAGTTAACTATCAAGAAAGGCGTCAGGCAATAAGACACAATCTATTTACTGCGTGCTTAGAAGAAGTATTCAAGCTCTTAGACTGAGAAGGCTTAGGAGTGAGGATCAACGGCGAATATCTCAGCAACCTTAGGTTTGCAGATGATATTGTCCTTTTCAGCAACAATGGGGACGAATTACAACAAATGACGGAGGACATTAACCGAGAAAGTGTATGAGTGAGGTTGAACATTAATATGCAGATGACAAAGAGAATGTTCAATAGCCTGGCAAGAGAACAAGAATTCAGGATTGCCAGTCAACCTCTAGAATCTGTAAAGGAGTACGTTTATCTAGGTCAGTTACTCACAGGGGATCCTGATCATGAAAAGGAAATTTACAGAAGAACAAAATTGGGTTGCAGTGCATACGGCAGGCATTACCAAATCCTGACTGGGAGCTTACCACTGTCGTTGAAAAGAAAAGTGTACAATCATTGCAATCTACCGGTGCCAACATATGGGCCAGAAGTTTGGAGGTTAACAAGGAAGCTCGAGAACAAGTCAAGGACTGCACAAAGAGCGATGGAACGAAAAATGCGTAAAGTTAAGAGACAGGAAGAGAGTGGTGTGGATCGGAGAGCAAACGGGGATAGACGATATTCAAATTGACATTAAGATAAAGAAATGGAGCTGGGCATGGGCAAGCCATGTAGTGTGTAGGATGGTGTGATGACAGGTTCTTTTCTTTAATGATTCTGACAGTTCTCTGAGGTGGAGCCTCCGAGAACCCAATTGTGAGAAAGGGATGCGATAGATGAGAGAAAAAGATTACGACAAGACAATAAATTGACCGAAGATTACGATACTCCCTAATGCGAAATTAAGCGAAGCTGTATACGTGTTTTCATTTCGCAGTATATTCAGGCAAAGCATTTCAGACCGAGGAGGAGGAGGAGGAAAAACATTTATTAAGAGAAAAAAAATAAGCAGGCGTCTTCCTGCTTGTGTTGGGAGGTGCCCTCAGTCCAGGGCTCCTACGGCTCTCGCTGTCTCCCGGGCCCGCCGCACCAGTTGTTGCTGGTCACGAGGGTCCGAGCTAGTCAGCACGGCCTCCCACTGCTCGGGTGTGGGGTTGGGTATATGCGGGGCTACCTGTATATTGGGGCATGCCCATGTGGTGTGATATAGGGAAGCGTAGTCGTTACAAAGGGGGCATTTGTACGAGTACAGTGCAGGGTGTATTGCGTGTAATCTGCTTAAATGGGGGTATGTGTTGGTTTGTAATTGTTGCCATGCTACTGCGTCTTCGCGTGAGAGGGTCTTGTGCGGGGGTAGGTATTGTCGTCTGTTCAATCTGTGGTGTTCTAATGTGGCGTGGTATTGTAAAGGTACAGGCTCCATAGATGCGGCCGTATCCCTCTCTTGTGGCGCCCGGGTGGCATGAGTGTTCCCATACTGCCCCTCCCTCTGCGAAGGCGCTGGCGGCACTGGCCCACTGCCAGTCAGTGCGGTGATTTCGGTCTGAAATAACCAAAGAACACGCTACAATTATTTCAGACCGAAATCACCGCACTGACTGGCAGTGCGCCAGTGCCATCAGCGCCTTCGCAGAGGGAGGGGCAGTATGGGAACACTGGCATGATGAGCGGCATCGGAGCCATCCGTGCAAGAAGACGACGACGAACGCGCGAGCAGTAGCACGAGCGCGTTCGCACGGTTACGTCGAGGGACGCCGACTCTAAAAACACACACATGCACACAATACAGAACTGTTTCTGTGGGTGTTGTCACACAGTCTGCGAAGGCCTTACATAGTGTTACACAGTGTCAACGTCCCACTAATACATTCTACGTAAGGCATTGGACAGTCACAACTTGTCACACAGTCCGGTGTCTTTTCAACAGCGCAGGACTGCCTTCATAGCGACTTGCGCTTATGTTCGTGTCGGCCCGTTTCCAAGAATGTTGTTTTCCGTGAGTGGGCGTTTGTCCAGTTGGTGTCGCGTGGCTTAGAGTGCTGCTCTTGCGGGGTGAAACGAGGGCAATCGCAAACAAGGTGCGCCATCATTTCGCTGCACCCGCAGAAGTCACAAAGTTCGGCCATTCCGATCAGAAAAGAGTGCGCATTTGAAAATGCTACTCCAAGCCATAGACGGACTAGAGGGGTGCAGTCACGTCGTGGAAGGTTGGACGGAATATGGAGCTGTAAATTAGGGTTCACGGTATGAAGACCTTCTGCAGGTCGAGCAGAAGGGAGACCGTATACGCCCGCCAGGCCTTAGATTGGCTTTTAATGAGGTCGCACCCTCCCTGACTGCATATTAGAAAAAAAATGTGGTGGGATTCGTCAGTAGTGCAACTTGCGAAATGGCCGCCAAATGGTCACCGCTAAGCGTTCATCATTCAGTAAACCATTCAGTGCGCTGCATCTGAAAACAAAAACAAAGCTGAATCTGACAAGTGGTGCAGCGTCTTCCTGCGCGCAAAAAGAGCGCAGTCCCACAAAAATTTCACAAAACCTGTGTGGTCGCAAGACACGGTCATTATAGACCTAAGCTTGGGCGCGACATTCGAGCAAGTTCGACCGTTGTTTATAATGGGGGTGAGTGTTATCTTAGGATCAAATAAACACTGAAGGAGAAGGAAAAGTAAATTTAGTAGTCCCATGTAAATGGTTTTCTTTGGCCGTTCTTAAAACAGGGTGGTGTTTTCAGCATGACATAGTGTCCGTTACCAGAAACCACAATAAACCATAGGATTATGCTCATTCGTGGAACTCAAAGGGTCAAAGAAGTGCGGACGGTGTGGATTCACCAGAAAGACAGTGAGCCTCGAAGGCAGTCGTGCCATCACGCACTGCTGACGCAAACATTTTGTCTGTCGAGTGCTCTCTCAAACTTATTTTCCTAAAGGGACAATAAAATGAAAAGTTAGGCTCAGATGCATTAGTAAATTAGCTTTCTAGAATAGAAAAAAAAGGAAAAGCGTCTCTTAACGTGAGGGAAGCTTTAATTGGCAAGCCACAGAACACGCAATATGAAAGACGTGTGGTGTCGCCGCTTTGAAGTTTGCGCGCCAGCCAGCTGTTGTGATGTCATTGATTTTGATGGCATCCGCTGGGCCCTAATTAAGTTTCTATCGGTAAATAACTTCACTGTTTTCTAGGAGAGTCAAAACACAGAAGTTAGCAAGTTTCCACATCCGGAGCACGGAGATTACAGCGCGAAATTCAATAAATTGAAGCCTATCCTTTATTTTCTATTCTATGGACAGCTTTCACGTGACGTCACGCACCAACCTTATCACCGTGTCGGGGCACCAACATGGCGACTACGAGCACTGCAGTCCAATCCATGTTATTGAAAGCTTTCACGTGACGTTACATACCCAGCTTGTCATCGTGTCGGTGCACCATCATGGCGGCTACAATGACGTCAGTGCAAGCCATCTATTAAACAACCTCGTATCACTAACTGAATGTAAATAAGCTTTGTAAGAATAATTAATCAGTCTGAATAGATTTAGTATTTCACTTTAGTGGCTCCTTAAACAACGCCTGCCGAAAAAAAAATTTTTTTCTCGCGCCTGAAAACCCCAAAACAGCCGTCCTTTTAATGTACTGGCAAAACTATAGTGAGTAGATAAAACAAAAAGTAGTATTAGCGCAGAAGTCGACAACTACGTGCGCATCGTCCGCAGACTGAAGTGATCCGAGATGGCCACAGGTGCACGTGGCCACACTAGCCCCGTGGTAAACTTTTGTTATGTGCTTCCTCGCGCACTTATCGGGCAAATGCGCTGATATTGGTACGTAACGCTTAATCGGGCCCGGGCGGCACTTGGCTTACCGTTATCTATGAGAGGTTGGCGAATGCGAGGTTGTTGAAAGTCGTTCACGGGCGCAAACCACGCTGCGCTTCCTTGCTCCGCTCGCACTCCTCTTAGGTTTTTTGCAGTGCCAGCACCGTCCGTCGGGCGATCCTTGGGCCATCCGCCATGCAGCAAGTACAGCAAAGTATGCTTTTCGTCTGCGTTTCTTGTCCTAATCTGATGAAACAAGTTGGAGCATCGTGCCTTATAGTATTCTGCAACGCTCTCCTTGGGGTTTTGCGTGTCAGAACTACGATCTAATTATGAACCGCCACAGGAGGGTGTGGCTGCAGCTTTGTTTAGAACGGCAACGCTTGCGCACCTTCTTTAAAAGTTATTCGTTGCAGTAATTACCACTTTTAAGACTCTGTTCTATCCGGACATAAATTACTTTGCGATTTTAAGCAGCGCATTTCATTTTCCAGGGGCGCTGGTCTTGTCGACAGTTCAGCAGCACGCCACCTGGTCATGCTGAGGGGCGATAACATACGCTTTGAGCAGTAAAAGACCAAACATGTTTAATTAATTCTAGGGTTTTACGTGCCAAAACTACGATCTGACTATGTGCCACTATTTATAGTGGGGGACTCCGGATTAATTATGACCACCTGTGGTTATATAACGTGCGCCAGTGCACGGTACACGACCAGGTTCGCATTCCGTGCCAGTCGGAATGCTGTCGCCCAGGCTGGGATCGAACGCGCGACATCATGCTTACCAGCGGGACGCCATAGCCACTGACCTACCATGGTGGGCTGAACAAACGTGTTGTTTGAAAGGATCACAGTAAACCTGTTGTTGCTCTATCCTCTTACTTATGTTTCTGATAGCTGTGGCATCAGTTAGTGAATCGTGCAATGAGCACTTACCTTTGGATATGAGATCTGTGCATATCTCTAAATCTAACCGAGTTCGCATCTCACATTCGCCAGATACGCGTTTCAGGACAAGAAACACCGCACGTGTTACTATTCTGTAAGCCCTGTAGACCATATTGTAGTACGAGAAATGAAAGCGTACTGTCATGCACGCTCAAGAATAGTGGTGCATGCATGTTTGCAATGATAAATAGGTGCTCTTGTTTATTTGCAATATACCTTACCACGTGACCGCCCTAATGTTGCAATGGGGTGTGTGTTACAAACCTGTCGGTCTGAGCTTTCCAGCGCTGGCCGGATACTGGCGCCGTATACGTTCAGTCCTGTCCTACCTACCTGCTGAAGCTTCATTTCCATGGAAGCGTGTATAATATTTTTCACAAATATAAGGTGACCGAGCGATATGTATCTGTTACACCTACGACTGCTGTCCCGATTTGAGTGAATTCTAATGATACGCTGCACAGTCACGATTTTCGGCATAACTTTCGGATGCTGCCGTGTAATGTACTTGATGTAACTTTCTGGTGCTGTCATGTAATGCATATATGACACGACAGCGTCTCACCGTGTCGTGTAATATATTCGAGGTAATATTCTGGCACTGTCATGTATACTTTACACGGCAGCGTCCGAACGTTACGTAAAAAAATGGTGATGTATACATTTGAGTGGCAGTAAAATTGGGACAGAAGCCGTAGCTACAACAAATACGTATCGCTCGATCACGCTATATTTGGTCTCAGGCACCCTAAATCGTACCTGCGACGTAGGATGTGGAAAGCTTAGTAAAAAGCTCACAGAACACTTTCTCGAGCAACAAATCCGTGTCGTAGATAAGAAGCTCAAATACTAATCATCTTGAAGTTTCGCTTCATTGTCATTCAGTGGAGCTCTACTACGCGCAACTTTATAAATGCGTGTAATTAATTGTGAGGATGGAATAGCAGCCGCGATGACGGACACACGAAAACATCTGCTTACCCTCAAGCTAGATTAAACCAAGTGTTCTGGTCGCACCTCAATCAAGGCGAGTCGTGTGATGTTGATATTTTTTTCCTTGTGCCTTTATTAACTGAGGTTTTAGATTCGACTTCCAATAATTTAGTTAGCAATGCTATTGTCTCAGTGTTGCACTGTATATGGTGACTTCCCTTTAGAACTACTGAAGCTCTTACTTTCAATTTACAATTCGCGCAAGCTTGTCGTATAACGAGAAATAAATAGTTATGTGTTGGTATAGGAAAAGTCAGAAAAGCCATGTTCTCATAACTAGGCAAACTGTCCTGGCGACTATTGACTCCTAAACGTTATTTTTTAATAAAATAAATTGATCAACATTGGTATTATGCAGTTTTGAGCAAACAACTCGGCCAGTGTCATTGTGAATGGAGCAATGGTAACAAACCGGGCAAGAACGAAAGACACGTATACGGCCGGCGACGCTATTTTAATATTCTCACGGGAGTTCCCAATGACGTCATACATTTCGTCAGAGTCTGCGCGGGGCTAGTCCACTGTCTTTGAATAAATAAATATTCATAAATAAATTATGTAACACATTCTTAAACACACCATGACTCAAGCTGGCCACTTTCGAGGACTTCTCCCGCGCCAAAATAGTCAAAATGAGTAAAAGTGCAGCTCAACCCTCAATTTCGCATTGACATCTCCTGCACCGCTGTTTGGACGTTAGCTTGGAAGAAAATTTGACCTTCATCTTTTGTGCTAATAACTAACCTTTCACCGCCAACAAAACGCAAGCGCAGCTTTGAAGGCATGTTTTACTAGTGTTATGTTCATTTTGTGTTTCTTTTAAAGACAGCTGGCGCCACTAGTGTTGCAACTGTGTCCACGCTCTAACCACTAAAGCGGAGTTTATCGCAGAACTAGGCATTCCATGGCAGCCATAGCCTTTAGGTGTCAGAAAGAGCGACGAGGAGTCTTTCGAAATCTGTCTGCGCTCAAGTGTGCGTGTTTGCTGATTGCTGCACCGATATCTGTAGGAGAGGCGCTGAGGCGACATCGGAGTTTGTATTGACGCCGTGACCTCTCGTTTGAAGGCGCCGCGCTTTGCCAACGTGTTTTCTTGCGCTGAGCCTTTCGCGAGAGCGCCTGCGTGTGTTTACGTGCGAGACTGGAGTTCACTGTCCCACTTCGAGGTTCGCTAATATACTGTGAATTCACATCAGAGATGCTGCACCGCCTGGCTCCTGCTATGTATGCTTGTTGATCCAACACCGCTTCTCGTAACAAGGCATCAGGAAAGAAGCAATGCGCCATTTCCATTGTGCATAATGGTCAAGCTTACCATGTGCGTTATACTACAACTTTGAGTAACTATTCAGAGAAAGCCAAGAACGAACAATAAAACAAGAACAGCACACATACAGAATGCGAACGAAGTTATTAAACGCGACATGTACTTCATTAACGATTTGAGGGGTATTTACAGCCGTACCTTGGAGGAGCACAGCTAGTACCGGTGAGCACCTATGTATTAAATGGATAAATAATCAAAGGTGTGCACCTAAATTTCTATAGTGTATTTTCTGCGCAATAAAATGGCAAACTGGGCGAGTTGGTGAGCGTTCCTACACACATATGAGTGAGCGCACATATGTGCGCGACGACGTTCGTAGCACATAATTAACTGTTGATCAAACATATAGTGAAAGAAACTATAGCTTGTCTACATTTTGCATCAAACCGTCACAATGCATAGTAGACGAGGTAGACTTTACTAATTTGTCCTCCATGCACTTGCATGAATCACTTATGCTGATAAGTAGGTAGTAAGAAGTTAGTAAAGTTCGTCGGAGGTAGTAACTGCCGTCGTCAATAACCTCTTACTACTTTTTTTCTTTTATTTTAAGAGTGTACGTGCGATAAGATTCCCGTCAAAGCCAACAGCAGCTTTTGACGGAATGGTTTCTTTGTGACATGTGGCCGAAGTTTCGCGACATCAATGGAACTGATTCGTTGGACACAGCCAGTGGTGAACTATAGATATCGAGACCCGCAATAGGTGGCGCTCTCCTGATGACCCACAAGCAACAATCTCTCATCTCCAACACGTCATACAAGAGTTAAACCAAAAAATTACAACAGAATAACCCTAATGTCCCCGCAGATTACTTTTGCTCATACGACCTTGTGTGTAGGAAAGTGTGAATGCTAAGCGTATACCAGTGGCACTATCTTCTGAAAAAAAAATTCTGAAATAGTACGCCTCTACTCTGTCTGTGTGAGCTCGGAGCAGCACTTTGTTTTGTTCCTGGGGTTGTATAGCTAAACAAAATTTCAAACCTACTGACGCCTATAAAAAAAAAGAAAAAAACGGTGCGCAAAGAGCTGGATCATTGAAAACAATTTCGCATTTGAACAGATCTGGGAAAACATAGTTTGGGTAGATAATGCAGAGCGTATAGCCAATATTAGGTACCGCATCACATGCAATGAACAAAGCGAAAGTGCTTGTCGATCGGTTTTCGGTATGAACCCACGATCTTTTTTTTGCGATGGCTGTGAATTACTCGATTTTGTCAATGGTTTAATACATACATCTTCGTATGCGGGCACTGCGCCCAATTGGCCATTCCGTCATAATGCCTTTGTGGTTGGAGAGCCCTTTCAATACAGTGCAACAAAAAGGTAATAAACTCTCGCTTACGCTTTAGTTGACCTTTCAGCAATTACGGCGCATAGCATTCATCTGGCCTCACTAATAGGTGGAACAGCTAAAATATTCCTTTATTATGTAAACAAAGAAAGCTAAATGCAGCAATTAAGACTGTTTACTGGCTCCATGTATGTTTACCTTCTAAAAACAAAACGATACAACACGCACAACTGGCCTTGCTGGCGTACAACCACCAGCACAGCCTTTGTAGATGCTGTGCATGTTACAGTTTTAGTGTGCGACCTTTCGACAAGTATCCACGTAAATGAGCCAAATGGGAGAGAGAGATAGAGAGATTTTTTTTAAAGAAAAGGCGGAGAGGTCGGCCAAAGCTAGTGCATCTAGCCTGCTATTCTGCACATGGGGAAGACAAATGAGGTCACTGAACCCTCTCCCACACCTACAATAGAGCAGTAAATGATAGCATTATTTTAGAACTACAGATGGCCGCAATATAGATAAAACAAACGCGGGTAGATGGTATCCTAATTCAGTTTGAGTCGGAAAAGTGAAGCCGCGGTTTATTGGAGCGTAGACAAAGAAAGAGCGTTGTCAAAGAAAGTGAAACGTGGTTAAGGGTAGCAGAAAATAAACTGTTGAGTTTATGAAAATTGCAGACATAGTGTATTGGACCGACGCAAGGCATGATTTATTGGATACCTCTGGGAACGATTTATTCCTGTAATATAGTGCCGCCAAAGGTGAAGAGGGGCTTGTCCTACCCACCCGGCGGGAAAATATATTAAGATTTTACCACAGCTCATTCACTATAGAGCATTTCTATCATTCCCTCTACAGTTTCGCCGCTTTCCCTGACCGTGCGTAATTCTTCTTTCGCTCGAACTTGAAGTGGAATCCCCATCCTTCAAAAAAGTCGTAAGGCGAACATTTTATGCATGGAACACTACTGCACTTAGCTGTGGGTGGGAGATTTAAGCGAAGCGCTGGACAGTTTGACGCGACATTGATGCAGAGATGCGAGAGAGTAAACCGAAGCTAGTAGCCGACAAAGTGTAAGAATGGGGCTGAATATTATGATGTAGAAGATAAATTTAATGTTCAATAGCCTCGCAAGAAAACCAGAATTCACGAGTGGCAGTCGGTCTCTAGAATCTGTGAAAGAGCACGTTGTCTTAGCCAAACATTTACAGTGACCTTGGTCATGAAAATAAAATTTAAGAAAGAATAAAAATGGTTTGGAGCATATACGACAGGCATTACCACCATTACCGGCAGCTTACCGCAATCCTTGAAAAGTCTACAATCATCGGATTCTACCGGTACTCGCATATGGTCCAGAAACTTGGAGGTTAACAAAAAAGCTTCAGAAGAAGTTCAGGACCACGCAACGAGCGATGGAAGAACAAAAAGAAGAAAGAAATGTTAGGCGTAACGTTAGGAGACATGAAGGCAGCCATGTGGATTAGAGAGATAAGGGGGGTAGCCGATATTCTAGTTCAAAATATAAGAGAAAAAATGGAGCTGGACAAGACATGTAATGCGGTGAATCAGTGGTCCATGAGTGTTACACAACAGGCACCGAAGTAAATGAACCGAAGTCGAGTATGACAGAGAACTGGGTGGTGAGATAAAATTAGGAAATATATAAGTATAAGATGAAATTAGCTGGTCCAAGGCAGGGGTAACTGGAGATAACTGGGAGATGTCTTCGTCCTGCAGAAGACATAAATAGGCTGATGATTATGAAACTGAGAGGAAGCGTTAAAGACGAGTTTTCGAATAGGGGCCCCAACCTTACGGTGCGCCAATCGGCCACCGGCTTGCGCCACTGGGGCACCCAGCGAGGACGCCTCTTAATATAGGGTTCACGGCTAGCGTTAGCGTCACGCGCTGGCAGCGCCAGTGGCTTGAGAGGGAAACCATTGAAGGTGTAACTGAGAAAGAAAATCGTGAATTATTACAGTATATATACACTTCTTACATGTTTGAAGTTGAAGCTGTAGCTTAAACTGTAGCTTAAACTGTAGCTTAAACTGTAGCTGAAGGGTAATAATTGACGATGAAGTGGAGCTTAGCTGAACTAGTTGGCATTGAGAGATCTGCAGCCAACAAAAACCAGAATACAGCAAGCGAGCCAAAAATTTTTTCCACTTTAAATCTACGCGCTCTCGCATCGATTACTGAAATCGGTAATAGCGGCGATACATAGTACAATGCTTGTTATTTGCGTGAGGTGCGAAAAAGTTATAGCCGATGTATCATCGTTTGTTTCTTATGAACATTACTAGATACCCGGTGCCACATTTGGTACCACGTCGCTTCAGTAGGTGCCGCCATGTTTGCTGACGCAATGCTTTAAGGGGCCATGACACGGTCGTTTGACTATTATCAGTTTATCATTGCACCTGCGACTAGAGGACCCATTATGGTTATACACACAAAGAAACTGCGCTTTCATTACGCACTTTAGGTAAAAATTTCCATGGTAAATCACTGCCTCTAAGCCCCTCCCACCGACAGTGATCGCCATTTTGGCATGGTCTGTGTGACGTCAGGAAATGTAGGGTGCACCGTCCGGGAATTCAATGGTGCAGCAAAGGCGTCGCCGTTGAATTCTGTCCGCAATTCCTTCACTCGCGCGATAAAAAGCAGCGGCAGACCGCCGCGGGACGCACATGCAAAGACGAAACGGCGCATGGCGGCCATGACATATTTGTAGATCCTGAAATCTCTTCCGGTGCTTCTAGTACACAAAAACATGGTCTTTGAAATCGGCTTCCGTTAGTCCGAGGGAGCCATTTCCGGGGGTGCAACTTCATTTTGCCACACTATAATGTTGACAGATGGTTCAACTGCAATGCAAAAAAAAAATGAAATACAGATTTCCTACCGCATCGAATGAGCTCCAATTTTGCCAACTTGCTGTGAGATGCGTACGTTATAACATGCAATGCATAATTCAAGCTCGAAAATTTGACGTCATGGCCTCTTTAAGAGACCCACGCTAAATTTGGAATTGTTGTTTAAGGGCTAGTGCGAACCCAAACTCTAGGTAGTGGATTGTTTTCAACGCATGCGCAGTTGAGAGGCGCTTTTCGCTAGATGCATAGTAGGCTTGGGTCCCCCTATATTCTAAAACTGCCTATTGATGGCACCGGTCTTTAACTATAGGGCTATCAGCTATAGCATTCATAGCGAGAGATGGGACAGTTAGGCCTCTACCGGGGACGTCTTCGCCGACTATGGCGCAGAACTGTCATTCTTTTTCATACATCATTTCGAGCAGAACCTAATATCTTTCCGCAGACGTTCGCGTTCTCGATGAGTGCTGCTAATCTTGTTATACAACGAGGCTGACACTGCGACTAGAGCGGTTTGGAAACGTAAACGAAAATGACGAAAGTGCACCTTTTGAGTGTATCCACCGAACTGTACGAATGGCCAAAAGTTGTGGCATGCTGAAAATTAATTGGAATGTGAGGGTGATACTGTCACGTGTGGGTCATGCTACAAGTTCGGGGTTTAATTAAGAGTGTTGTCAAAAATAATAGAAGTATTGCTTGTTGGTGGAAAAGAAAAGTGTACAATCATTGCATTCTACCGGTGCTAACATATGGGGCAGAAACTTGGAGGTTAACAAAGAAGCTCGAGAACAAGTTCAGGACCGCACAAAGAGCGACGGAACGGAAAAATGTTACGCCTAATGTTAAGAGACAGGAAGAGAGCGGTGTGGATCAGAGAAGAAACGCGGGTAGCCGATATTCTAGTTGACATTAGGAGGGAAAAAAATGCAGCTGGGCTGGCCATGTAATGCGTACGATGGATAACCGGTGGACCATTAGAGTTACAGAATGGATACCAAGAGAAGGGAAGCGCCGTCGAGGACGGCAGAAAACTAGGTGGGGCGATGAAGTTGGGAAATTTGCAGGCGCAAATTGGAATCAGCTATAGCGCAAGACGGGGTTAATTGGAGATCGCAGGGAGAGGCCTTTGTCCTGCAGTAGACATAAATATAGGCTGATAATGGTGATGATGATGATGATGATGCTTCTTGGTTGCGCTAGTCACGTGAAGCCGTTAGAGAGCTAACTCTGTGCGCGATGTTCAGTGTATTAAATTGCAATTTCATACGAAAAGAGGGTGTACTTTGAAGATTAAGGTGGGAGAAAATTTTCGAAGCTTGAGGAGAAGATAAACGAGCGCGGTGCGCAAGACAATGACACACAAAGAAAGGTACACATCTACGCTGAAATTTCGTGCCTCCCTCTGGCATTTTCTGTGTACGTGGTTTCCGCGCTGTGCTCGTTTATTCGTGAATTACCAACTTTGCCCAAGCTTCTACCCTTACCAGTATGTCGAAGCCGAATCTTGCCGTGAAATAACAGTCGAGTTGAAAACAAGTAGAAACGCAGCGCGCACTTTGGAAGAATCTGACGAGAAAATATCGAGGACGTGCGGCGATTAGGAAAGTCATGATAAATTACCAAAATGACACTGAAGTGGGGTGAGGATATCGAGCTAAAACTTTGCACATATGTAGTTCATACGGTCCACGCTTTCAAGTGCACGCTGAGTATTTATTTGTGTATTTGTAAACATTAATTTCCGAGTGTTATGTACACTCTTTAGGGGAGTGGAGGAGCGCCGGTCTCAGGGCAGCGGCGCGCCAAAGGGAAGTCAATGCGACCCGCCCTAGTCGGAAGAGCTGAGGGCAGTTATATCGGTGCAGAATGTGACGTCAACGTCCGGAAAAGTGTGCGAACGAGCATAGAGTTTCCTACGGAAATTGCAAGTGGGAATTTGAGCGCTGGTGACTACGGGAGCTGAAAGTGTCGCGGTTCAGCCATCGTGGTAGTGATGGGCACTACACGGATTTGCCTAAACGTCCTGCTTGTGGCTTCACACGGCATTTTGACCTCGCAAATTGATCTTTGCATTAAGGCTAGCTGCACTAACATCTTTGCGAAAAACATGGCTGTGATCCCACAAAGGCTCACAAATCTGCCACGGTCTTTTTGGGTATTGTTGCGATGACAGTCGGAATAGTGAAGAGCATATAAATCCAGCAAACTTGTGAACTCACTATTGCTTCTATAGAAACCGCATCTCTTTAACCGGGGCATCAGAAATATATTACAAACGCAAGGCTCCGATCCGTAAACGTAAAGAGGTATGTTTGTATACATTTAGAAATCAAGTTTTCGCGAGATTAAGTTTCCGATATCAAATATGCGCTCTAGGCTTCTCACGGTAAGTACTTATGAAAAATGATTCAGAGTAAGAATTTATGAAAATACTACGTGTTAGTGCTGTGATATCAAGACTGGGTCCAGAATTGATCTGAGGGGAACGGCGCGGCCTCGCGGTCCTAGCCAGCAGGCCTTAGTCTTGACTAAGGAGGTAGCCTTGACCAAGGTTTCGCCCTGACTAGCAGCGTCCAGCCCATGGCTCGCGCCACTGCTCGCGCGGCCCTCGTCCTCCTCTGCTTCCACCAATACCTGCGATGTCGCGGAACAAGGCGGCAGTTCCCACAAACCATTAAAAAAAATTCACAGGGTCTCTTATGTTATCCCTAAGACGACTTGAAGGCGAAAGCCCAAGTTCCGATGCATTAAAGACTGACCCCCTTAATTCGCTTAGTCATCCCCCTTACTCATCCTCTTAATCGCTTACTCATAGAAGAAGATGACGATGGTGACCTGCACACCATCAAAATTGTTGCGCGGGCGTTTGGATATGGGTGAGACATACGGATATATGAGCCACTGATGATGATAGTTTTTGTACGTTTCGTGTCGTCGACGCGTTTTCGCTCAAGGACTTTGAAGGTCGACTGAACGATGAGACATACAAGGCTTTTGCCTTAATAAATACCCGTTTATACCTTTCAGTAAACGCATGTAATAAAAAATTCGGCAGCATGTTACACTCTTGTAACACGTGAAGGACACGTGGTACACGTGGTAATGCATTAAGTTATACGATCGGAGGGGTTAGACTTATTACAAGACATAACGAGCCGCAGTGGGAAGTAAACGTATGGCGGCTGTGGGTCGACCTCCTCAACGACACATGCTAGCATCTAATGAACCGCCTAAAGGTTCTTTCGTTCTTTCTTTTCGTCTTTCTCTCTTTCTTTTCGTCTTTCCTCTCTTTCTTTTCGTCTTTCTCTCTTTCTTTCCATTTCGCTCCTTCTTCCGTTCTTTCTTTCACTCGCTCTCTCTTTCTTTTGTTTCTTCATTCGTCTTTAGCCATTGCATGTTTGCTTGCTTACGGGGGTATGATCCATTCCAGATGACGAGGTGTAACGTTGTATGCGTGATTCTTATGAATGTATGCACTATACGCTTCACTTTGCTGAGAGCTGTGCAATGCATCTGCATTGCGAGAGGGATGAGGATTGCATTTTTTGCTTACTTAGGGGGTATGAGCCATTGCTGATGGTGCAGTAACTATCATCATCAGCAATGGCTCATACCCCCTAAGTCAAGCAAAAAATGCAATCCTCATCCCTCTCGCAATGCAGAGGCATTGCACAGCTCTCAGCAAAGTGAAGCGTATAGTGCATACATTAATTCATACAAATATATATATATATATATATATATATACACAGGGTGTTTCAGCGAACACTTTCAGAATTTATTTAAGGTTGCCTGTGGCAGATAGCCCAATTCTAGTTAATGATCGAGCTGGTCTACTCGAAGAGGCGGACATCACTTGCACAAAAAATTGACATGCATAATCGACTAATTAACAAAAATTCACTAATTAAGTTTTTAACTAATGATCTGATGGCCCATATTGCAATTTACAAATTGTAGCCGTGGAGTTCGCAACGGCGGATACACTTGAAATTAATTCTCAGGATGACTCCAGTTTCGAGATATTAATTCCCGAACTTTGAGGAGAAATGCATTGGCGTTCCAGTTAATTTTGTGCTTCAATGCATAAAGCGACATTTTTTAAAGAATTTAACTGGAACGCGAATGCATTTCTCCGCAAAGTTCGGGAATTAATATCTCGATACTGGTGTCATCCTGAGAATTAATTCCAAGTGTATCCGCCTTGCGAACTCCACGGCTACAATTTGTAAATTGCAATATGGGCCATCAAATAATTAGTTAAAAACTTAATTAGTGAATTTTTGTTATTTGTCGATTATGCATGTCAATTTTTTGTGCAAGTAATGTCCGCCTCTTCGAGTACACCAGCTGATTAACTAGAATTGGGCTATCTGCCACAGGCACGCTTTAAGAACTTTTTAAAAAGTTCGCTGAAACACCCTGTATATATACCATTGAACCGGACGACGCGTTTTTTTTTTTTTCTTGTTTCTTTTTTTTATGAGCCATTGCAATGAGCACCTTAAGGCATTCGCCTTAATATAATTGAGTCGCTTGTTATGTTCCAGCGGCTGAGCACAGCTGGCGAAGCATTTTTGATGTTAGCGATACTCAAGATGGGCATGTTAGCGGTATACACGTCCAATTGAACCCTGCGTGAATTTGTAGAATTCGTAGCACTCATCATAAATGTGACAAAGAGGCGTTTAGGAAATGCGTAATTGCGAATGTATCCAATCAATTCCGCAGTGATGTGCCACAAGAAAGGAATGAAGAACGATAAAAGAAAAAAGCTTAACAGGTGCTGATAAGCACCACTATCTAGTAAGTGCTTACGTCCGGTTTCTTCATACCGTTACACTTAATAAGAGGCGCAATATTTCCCAGCTGCCTCGTGAAGAAAAGACATCTTTTATCGTCGAAGCCTTATCAGCGATTACTTGCTCTGCATAAAGATCTTTTGAACACAATACCGGCATAGGTGATGAGACACCCCACACGCGCATGTAATCGCATAAGTCAACTTCGTGCGGGCGTCTAGTCTTGTATGCGGACACTTATCACAGGAAACGCCGCCACCTCGACCTCGTTATCTAGTGCGGAGGCACCCACTCCCAGGTCCTCGCCTCTTCTTTTTTTTTCTTCTTTTTTTTATTTACACTTAGCCCCTTTTGTAACGAAGACTATCTGTCGTTTAGGCAGAGACACATGGCCGAGTTTCAAGTTGCAATAATTACGATCATTCACGTCACCGCGCGCACCTGAAACTTTCTGCTCGCTCTGCTAAAAATGAATGACACCTCCGTGCGACGTGCGGTTCGGCTGCCTCGCGAGATCACTGGGCCAACTGAGCTCGCGTTACGGAGTGACGTCACTGTACCCGCTATACAATAAGAAGAGCCAATTTTGCGTATCGTTTCGCACAGCTGGTGTCACCTTCATACTATAAGACCTGCACGTCGGACGAGATCAGGTGCTCTGTATCTACGGCTGGAGTTCAGGAAAGAGTGCCCAATTGAGCAGAAAGAAACAAAGGGGGGAGAAGGAACGCTCCATTGTAAACATTTTCGTTCCACTCCGCAGACACCGTCCGTTCCTGAGTCTCGATCTCTCGGTAAATGTAGCGCAATTCTATTGAACAATGTTCGCGGTACTGTCGTTATGGCGAGGCTCAGCAGCGGGACGCCTCTCCATTCATCAAGTCTGGCGGTGACGGCGGGCGGCGCCGTTGTTTTTGTTCCGACGTCAGCGCTTCCAGCGCGAAGGCGCGACTCCGGCTGCGGGAAGGCTTGTCACACGGGTCGGAACATCTCTGCCGGACCACAACACACTCCTCCGACAGCCCCACCGTCATCCCAGATTGACCAAAGGGTATAAGAAACGAGCCGCCGTTCCCTCGCATCCACGTTTCCCTTATTTTGCAGCCGAGGGATCGTTTTTGTTACGGCCATCGGCCGGAGAGGGATGCAGACCACCACTCTATTTATCTAATCCGCGTGGGAGATGCGGGATGCGAAGAGCTAGCACGCGCGCGCCGCACGCACGCACGCTCTCGCCTCGCGTCGCGAGCGCTCAGCCGCTCTCCTTTCTCGCTTCGCTTGGCGCGCGAAGAGATGAGCGCGTCGTTCCGCGAGCCCCACGGGGAAAGCGCGTCGTCAGTTGCGATCGGCGACGCGTCGAACGGAGCCAGCGCGCGCGCACCCGGGCACGCCTTCGGTAGTGGGACGCCTCGGCGGTCAGCCAGCTGACGCGCGTCTTCTCATCGGCGCACTGCCCTTTACACCCTCTCCACCTCGGGGTGTCTCGGGAGGCAACTCTTCCCCCCGCCAACGGAGAGCTTCGACGCCGGGCTTGCTTGTTTCGCTCGTTCGGCCGAGTCCTATCCCATTGCCGAGTCAGTCGTGGAGGTCGGCGGCGCTCGGTCAGTCAGAGGTGCTTCGACACGGGTCCACATTTCACCCAGCTAGCGCTTCCAAGTCATCCTCCGGTATCACCAGCGCCACAACGGTGAGTGATCTGGCAGCACTTGCATTTCCGTGACGACAAAATCTGCAGGTGGCTCAATGTGTCTTATACATCCGTCGCAATTTAAAACGAAGCAAATATACACTTCGGTTATGCGGTACGGTTGTGCTTGCTATCGAGCTATATCGCTCTGCTTTTCGAGTCTCTGGCACACCTGCGCTCTTTCAACGCTCTGTTGATGCTATATTTCTACGTTTATTCCCATTCTGCCCTCGTGTCGGCCCTGAAAACCGCACCGCTTCTGCTGAAACACCTGTTCGTGGTGAGCCGCTTATTTTCTTCATTTCGGTGTCGGCAGAGCGTGTCACTATAGCGTGTTGCTGTGCGATCGTGATGTACTGCCAGACGCTCCTGGATACGGGTCTTCGATCATATCCACTGGTTGGCAGAAAGTGTGAACGACGAACGAAAAAAAAAAAAGAAAAGGGCTGTAGCAGGTAAATACGAATATCCGAGCATACGATTTTCACGGGCCTCTTAACTGGCCCCGTCTTTGTGAACGTGAAGCTCTCTTCGCGTGACAGTAGAACAAAATCGGCGTCGCCTTTCCACGGGTTTGCCGCTTCAGTCACGCCCACCTTTCGTTTCTCTTTTGAGGCCTCCTGGCGCAGCTGGCCCTTTTGTGCGAAGTTGGTCGTCGCCCGCTCACTCCACTTCGTTCCTATAAGAGCGCCAGCTTTTTTTTTTTTTTTTCCTATGCTCGTTGGTCGCTTATATTATGTGGTGGTATGGTTGCTCGTTCCCGAGTATGTATTGAACACTGCGCTTATTGAATGCTCGTTTTATAGGATAAAGCATTAGATGTCGTTGGCTTATAAATGAGGAGTCGTTTGCAGCTAATTTACGGGAGCTCGTTCGTATCATTTCGTTGTTCTTTTCTTGCTCGATATCAAAGCCGCGATTTTGAATTAGCTAGCTACGAATGGTATTTAATTGTCGCTAGGAGCGCTAATGATGAGACAGGTAGGGTGTCTCTTCTTAAAGAGAAGAGGTCATCGCTGGCTAACATTATTAAGAGTTGCAGCTGTAACTGATGCAGGTTCATTGCGAAGGTGATATTGAATGAAATTGGCAAAATATTCTTTGAACACTGTCTCTATCCTCTGAAAAAAATATTCAATTTTTTTGCATGCGACGAAAACGCATTTGCTCTTCGTTACATTACTGACGGCACGTTTTAATATCTGGGACATCTTGCAGGCAAAAATTAACAACGTCACTCGAGGAGTTAAGCTAGCCTGATATATATATATATATATATATACATATATATATATATATATATATATATATATATATATATATATATATATATATATATATATATATATATATATATATATATATATATATATATATATATATATATACACTTAAAACTGCGCGGCACGCTGTTGCTCAAGTCAGCTACATGATTGCTACATAGCAACCACTCGACGCTTTTCTCTAAGATCAAGCTTACATGGCCACACATACTTACGCATGAGCAAACGTCAGCCAGTCGACATGTTGGAGATATATGTCATTAACTGAAGACGGCTTTCCAATGCATGGCAGACGAATAGCTTCGCCAATTCGGCTCCTGATCTTTCCAACAGCAATGGCGGAACCACGCATCAGGTGAACAGGTGTAATATTTCAGTTTTAAGGGTTTAGAGTGAAATATCCACACTCGGAAGGCGCTGACTCAGGGCGACGATGTGAAGGGGGCCACAAATGCAAGATTGAGACCAATGAAAGCAAAGTTTTTTTTTTTTTTTTTTTTTTTTTGGGGGGGGGGGGGGGGATGGTTGAACTCGCATAATGGTGAATCTTGGGACATCGAAAAACAGATTTTTTAACAACATGCTTATTAGGTCGCAAGAATGCACCAGACTTACCGGCTACACTTTTTGTTTCCGCTAAATTTGTAAAAAATTATATATCGCCTAGGTACTTCGGTGGCTGAAGTCTTCTTTCACGTAATTTCTTTGATCCTTTCACGGCATAATTTACACAACGGACTCGTCGATACTTGAGAAACTTCTCTCGAAGTTGATTTGTGCTCGTTCATAGATATTAATTCATTGTGTGAAAAGTTGTATTATGCCATTCTCTGAGCAATAAAATTTACAGCTTAATGTTTCGATAAGAGCTCAAACAGCCGGATAAGAAAGAAAGAAAGAAAGAAAGAAAGAAAGAAAGAAAGAAAGAAAGAAAGAAAGAAAGAAAGAAAGAAGAAAGAAAGAAGAAAGAAAGAAAGAAAGAAAGAACAGCAGCCCAGGGACACTGATCCCCGGTAATATGTTGCTCCGAGCGGAAATTCGATTACTGCAAGGGTGTGAGCGTGCAGCAAATTCGACATGTGAACCACATCTGCGCGTTCATATTCCTTCTTTTTGCCATTGTTAGTTAATACTGCAACCTGCGCTACGCATGTTCACGTAAGCACTGCATGTTTCCAAACTGATTCAATCCCGCCGTATGAGTATGCAAATTTGCCAACCTTAAAATGTCAAAAATAGTACCGTCGAAGCTAAAAAAGATACTGAACTTGAGGGAAAGTACTGGAAATTGTTTTCTACTCAAGGCGTACACTGTTTACTTAAAAATAAAACCTGATTTTGTTTTGTTGAAACGCTGTGATTAGGCATGTGGCTCTATATTCACAGCAAGAATTATCTACACAGAAAAGCAGAAATGTTCGTGATAGTTATTCGTAAAATATTCGCTGTAATGTGACCGAAATTTCACCTGATGTACTCGTGGCGCAGCTGCCAGTAGGTCTGAATAATCGAGCGGGTCCGAAATGCCAAGCTCTGAAAAACCACTGGACGACTACATTTGCATTCTGTTGAGATCACTTTTGCCCTAAACAGGCCGCGAATAAAAAATCATAAAATTATCGGCGTCAATACGACAATCGCAAGCAACCTCTAGTAATCGAGCATTTTTTACGAAGAAATCTGTAAAATTTGGCAGGTACGAATGTGGTACACGATAAGAGGTTTCTGGAGCCTAGGAAAGTCTTTGAACGCGGGCGTTTCCCTCTTCGCGTGTTTAGAAGTACGCCTACCACCACCGGAAATTGAACGGCGCAGTAGAGCGTCGGTCGGAGCGTCCCTGTGGCGCAAGCGACGTTCCTCGGCAGCAGAGAAGCTCAAAGAAAGATGACTCGAGCCAATGACCAACTTGGGCATCTTGCCTCATATGCAAACTGACAGATGAATGGCTGCAGGCGTACCGCCTGTCATGTAAGATAATGCTTACCTCATTGAAACATCGCCCACAGAACGTGATGAAGTGTCCAGATATATTGGGAGAGGGGGGGTGCAGAGTATGAAGGTACTGCATGCTTGCATTTTAAGTAAGTGAATAGTTGCTATTTCGAGACATTCAATACGACATCGTGAACGACATTGGTATGAATTGATTACTGAAAGGATTTGTAGCTGAGAGCAGAAGAAGATTATTCACATGCTCTGCTACATTTCATGATTACTGAATATTCCTTGACATTGAACGTTAAATGATTGTCAAATGGAACTTCGTGCAAATCTGCTTCGTTATTGTTAATTTCAGGCTAAACCTTCTGAACATATGTCTGACTGTACCATTAGGATGCATTAGAAAATTTATTTATTTAATTTTGTGTGCCAGAAAGCACTTTCTGATTATGAGCGGCATGATTATGAGGCAGTGGGAGACTCCGGATAAATGTTGACCACCTGGTGTTCTTTAACATGCACCCAAATTTGGGTACGCGAGTGCGCTTGTATTCCGCCCCCATTGGAATGCGGCCTCCGCCATTGAACCCGCGACCTCGAGATAAGCAGCAACACGCCATAGTCAGTAAGCTACCGCGCTGGGTCTAATAGGATGCACCACGATTGCATTGTCCGAACATGGGATGCGAAATACAGCCTGTAAGCCTGATTTTACTGGAACAGCGATATCACCGCGGGTCGCTCTTCCACCGAATCAGCAGCTGATTTCGTACGGCGGTTGCAATCCCATTGGCTTGAAGCACGAGGCGGCTAGATAATCAATCAGGTGACATTCACAAGGAGATTTCGTTGACGTCGCTGAAGGGGTAATATGCCATACACTGTTGGCGACGGTGTTCATAAAGTTTATTTAAGAATGGTTCAAGAATGGCTGAATTTGTACGACTGTGTCGCACTATAGACATTGTATTACGCGAATGCACACATCAAAGCTCCGCGTGTTCTTTTTCTGTTTTTTCCCCTCTGCGTAAAATATTTACAGTGTCTCTTAGTATGCTCCAAAAGTCACGTATAAAATCTAGCTTCCCGAAGCTGAGCTATCAGTAAATTTATTCAAAATTTCAAAAGGATGTTTAGGGCGCATAGATAATTCGTATCATAAAGTATATTGAAACAGAATTCATTCAAGATTCTGACTGCATGAAGCACGCCTAATGCTCCGTGCAAGCATAGGTCTTTGACCTCCATATCGAAGTTGATGAGGCAAAGCTGTAAACTCACACTTTGCATTTACAAGCACTCATAGTGACAAAGCGATGCTATGCGATTCTGACCGATTTGTATATCTTCCCCGAGCACTCAAGCGAGGTCATCGAATGTCTTGCGAACGGTAAAGTACAAAAGTGGGACATCAGTGTTGCGGAATAATTCTGGGCAAAGTCGTGCCTCGCGTTTGTGCCTGACTGATAAAGGCGATAAAATATTCCGCGTGTCTCGAGAGGCGACGTTAGCGACTGTACGTCGGCCATCATTTTTATCGCCAGGAATTTACTAGCCTCGGATCTTTCCATTCGGCACGAACGGACTTTGTTACGACTGACTGGGGCATAAAACCAAATAGTTAGACCCCTATTATCCAAGAAGTGCCTAGTGATGATCTCGCACACGCCCCTGTTACGAGGCGTTATGGGTATATATCGGTGCTAAATCGGAGTAGACGCCCGTTTGGCACCCTTAGAGGTGTTAAAATGTTACTGCGTCGTGCCTATACCGTAGCGACTTCCGTCGTCCTTGGGAGCTTGCGTGAGGATGTCTGAGTGAATGAGACGGTTTGCTGGCGCGCGCCTGTGCCCGTTGCGTCCGTGCATGCGTGCTTATTTAAGCGTATGTTGTGTCTGCAGTGCGCGCGAGACTACTGCCGTTCCTACGTGATTGAAGGCCAGCTCTATAGTGATGTAACTTTGTGTTCATGTTGAGCTATGATATACAACGGTATTCGGAGCCCCATCTCAACCCTAGCTTCCCGTAATGGTTTCGGAAGCCTCCTAAACACATTTCCGCTTCTTGAGACAGCCTCGTTGTCGTTGACGAACCTTTTCGGCAATGCCGTGCAGTCTTTCTGCGCCAATAGCACACCGTGTGAAATAATCTTATATGTATAGGTGTTGAAGTTGTAGATCAACAAGTTGACTTTCTTCACTTCCTCATTCTTCTTCCTTTTTTGTTTGAGTACACTTGTGCACGACTTAATGCGCCCGTGCTGCATTGTTCCGCACTAAAACCTTGGCAACACAGAAGCTTCGCGTAGGCTTATATGCCTATACAAGGTACGCGTTCTTTTTTTTTTTTCCTATGTACATAGAGAGCACGGTATACTTCTCGTCCCAAGGGAAGCATCGTGTGACTTTCTTGACCACACTTGTAACAGACATAAATCACGACTCTCAATCGGCCCATTTGCGAAGGATTGACTTTGCAACGTACGACAATGCAAAGGCGAGAAAATCTGCCGAAATTTCTTGACTTCCTTTGTTGCTGAAATGTCTTTCAGTGAACCAAGCTAAAAAATAATAAACTGCGAACTATATTTGAATTCCCGGGAAGAAAGCCGTGTTTACGGCACTGAAAATTCGAAAAGGTAGCAATTGAATAATTTTATTTGAGACTTTAGGTAAATTGGCAGATATGATTTCATTCGTACGCGCTGCAGAGAACCTCTTGAACGGAGGCATGGTACGCGCTCGTGGATTCTCGCACACTCGTACACTCTTCCCGGGTGGGAACGTCGACTGCATACATAATTAAGTGCGCAAGGTAGCGAATTAAATGAGCACTCGAGGGGGGAAAAAACAAGTAAACAACTGTCGCGCTCGTAAAACCTGCGTTCTGGCGGGGCTCGCGGAAGCGGAGGCATTCCGCCGATCAAGCTACCTGCAGAGTGCGAGTCTCTGCGTCCCGAGAAACTGTAGCATATTCCCTACGGCGACAATAAAGCGAACACATCAGCCGTCAATCACGCCCTTCAAGTTGAGAGAATACGGCCCGAAAGCGCTCCGTGAATTGGCGCCAAAATTGCGTCAGTAGTATACGGCTTCTCCCGCCCGGTGTTCATTTGTTCCGCCTTGTGTACACGGTCGTTCCACTTCGCTCGGAGCTTTGCATGCTCTACAAGCACTCACTTTCGGCCAGCCGCGTGCACGAGCTATCTCGCTCTCACCCTCTTTCCTTTCTATGTGGTCCCTTTACTTCTTTTTTTTTTTACTTATTATTTCGTTGTCTTTTTTGGCGACACCCCGGCATCCCTCCCTCCGCATCGAAAGACCGGTCTCCCAGCCGCTCCCGTTACCTGAGCTCACTCGTCGAAGAAAGCAAAGAAGGGAGCAGGAAAAAAAGAAAGAAGAACGACGAGAAAGACAAAAGAATGAAAAAAAGAAAAGATAGAACCAATCCGCTCCGAGCCCTTGCCTTTGGGGTGGATGGCGGCGCGCAAAGCTAACCTTTCGGCTTCAGCCAGTCGCGCGAAACAAGGTCGCTATACTTGGCGTGTGGCGAAGGCAGGCAGGCAGGTAGTCAGATAGGCACGACGTTCCCGCCGCAACGTTACACGCGCCGAGAAACGTGTTCGGCGCTACGCCGACGCTTCGCTGCTGCTGCTGCTGCGGCATAACTGCCAACGACGCTGACGCCATGATTGGAATTTGAGGAACTTTGCCGCACGCGCCTGCCAGCTGCCTCCATCTCAGTGCAGCGTTCCTTCCCCGTTTTTCCGTTTTAAATTGTTTTATTTGTTTTATTCTAACTCGCCTCCCGGCTACTGTCGCTGTCACCTTCCGGAAGTGAAAAGCCCCGTGTGTCTGTGTTTCGCGGTCATGCGCTTGTGTGTGCGTAGTCGTTCGCCTGTTTGATTGCCTCGAGGTAAACATCCTCAGCAAAAAGGCAACGCTGTTTTTCGAGTGTTTGGAAGTTCCCAGCTGATTGGTGACGTAAGTACACCGAACAATTCTCATGCGTTTATTTGCCGCTGCGCTTTGTCTCCAATTGCGTGGATAGTTTTTGCGATTCGTTGTCAGTAGCTGGAAGACTTCAATCAAGCATGGTCAACGTAGTAACATAATTAGCTTACTCCTTTACTGAATCAAGTACTTCAGTACAACCTTCGTGACATGCTTGACGAGAAGGCCGTGGTCGACGAATATAAGTCCACGTTTGTTTTTGTCCAGCCCCTGATGCTGAGCTTACATTCAACCATTCTACGTCTCTCATCGCTTACGTTGCTTTTGGTAATAATCAAGTCAACCTGGTGAGGTGCGCCACTTGCTATATTTCATCACCGAAGTGCAGAGTTTATGACCGTTTCTATTGGTGCAGTAAGCTCTTCATTCCGCATAGAGAAAAAATGAATTTTCATACAGATTGAACCACTCTGTGCCAAGTGACTGTTGTTGTCTATAGTCGCATGTGCGCGCTTACCCTTGTGAGAACTTTCAGTAGGATGAATATTTACGCATACATATGTGCTTGTGTCTGTCTCACTACTTTCGCAATTATAAGGATAGGTCGCGGATTTGATTTTACACATTGCTTCTACGCGTGTTTGTTTTCATCGCTGTCGTAAATCATCCTTCCGACTTACAGCCTGTTTATTTATATTGCTACACGCGTGTTGTATTTGGTCGTTTGAACGAGGCGAGCGCGCGCCATCACTCGATCAAAGAGGAGGTTGAACGAACTGGGCTCGCGCTGTGAATCCAACCGGTCAGCGCTGCAACCACTGCTGTAAATACAATCTGTACATAGTTTCTCGCTTAATTAACTCGTCCTTTTAGTTATTTTTCTAATGTTAAGGCAATATTTGATGACTTTCTTTATTCGTTTTGACAATGGAAGTTTCGTTTCTAAAATTTCAATTGCGAAAGTTATACGTAATGTAAATACAGCTGGATGAGGTGTCAGAAATTTTACATTGTGGAGCTACGCTCACAGGATCAATGAACATATATATGTTTAATGTTTAGGCATGTGGGTGGGAGTATGCAGCCGTAGAAAAGTGAGAAAGGAACATGGTGAGGCTGTGGCATGCGAGTCACCATATATGCTACCACTTACGTATAGTGCACCTATTGAGAATTGCTCACAATTTTTCTCGCTTGCCCTCTCAAAGGGGCCAACACTTCACCGATGTGATAATACGCAAATAAATTTCTATCACCTTTCCCTGTCTCTTCCCTCACTTACCAACCCCACTGCCGACTGCCGTTCATGTCTCAGCAGATGTAATTAAAGACAGTTGCAGTGCGGTCAGCAGTTTTTTTACTTACTTCCATTTTTCTTATTATATTTAAAATCAGCAACAAATTTCTACTACTACTCTCAATGTAGGAGCGCCCCTTCGCCCTCTGAACTACTTTAATATGTGGTGTTTTTTTTTTTTTTGTACCTTTTCTGTCAGTTTCCTGACTGACGCACGCCATGTGACAGCTGCGGATTGCGTTTCCAGGCACCGTTCATTCCGAATGCCCGCGTCATCACTCGGCTGTCCCAGTCGGCTGATATTGTCGTTAAGAGCAAATGAACTTGCAGAGCTCGAACGGTTGGTCCGACGTAGTGTGCTAGAGCAAGTCCTTGTACAAATTGTAATTGAAGCCGTATGGGGCGGAGCACGTGGCTCTTCTATGTGATGCGCTGCGGGAATTCACTACGCAGCGAAAAAAGCAGGCGCTGGGCTCAAGGTACGATGCTATTGCATGCATATCTTGCCTAGTGTCAACGTGACTGCTCCTTTGCGCAGGCATTGCTTGCAAAACTCGCAGCTGCTCGTTCAAATATAATTACACTATGTCTAGAAGGTCCCGAAACGGCACAACGGGGTTATGGGGGACGTCCTAATTAAAGTAACCGGATTAATTTCGACACACATTAACCAAGCAAAAGCCCCATTCAACCCGAAGGAAAATTATAACAAGTTGTTCACCTTCATTTTTGCCCACTGAGAGGTCACTCGTACATATATATATATATATATATATATATATATCGCTTGAAAAAGGGCGGTCCACCGACCGAAACTGTTCCCGCGCTTAAATGAGGGTTTGGAGGTGTGAGCGTAACAAAAATTGTACGTTGGGCTATGTATATAGGTTAACGTGCGCCGAAAGCACGGCACGTGAGCATTTATTTATTTTTTTTTTTTGCATTCCGCCACCATCGGAATGCAGCATCCACGGCCGGGAATCGAGCCCACGACCTTATTGCTTCTTGTATACCCCTCGGCACACCGCTCGAACCTTCAGAGAAGACTGACGCCGCGATTTTCATCGTCGTTCGCGTGAAACGTCGCAGTCGGCGCGCTTTCACAAAATGCACGGAAACCCATGCGTGGAAATGGCTTCGATTTTCGGTTCCGCGAACCCCATGATTAGAAAACCTGCCGTTATGGGAGGAAAAAAATGGAGGAGGATATAATATGAGGTCGGAAATTCGGGGTACGCGCCTCATTTGCGAAACATTTCTGTCTTTTTCTTGCAGACGGCCAAAATCCGGCCGAAGAGAGTGCGCCGTTGATGATGAAGCCCGTCCACAAAGATGGCAGCCGCACTGGCCGTGGCCTCTCCTCCCAAAATCAAGAAACATCGAAAAGGAGAAAAACTCTTCGGTGAGTGTATTTCCTTCCTGTTTGCTTTCTTTACCGCGGTGAAGGTGGAACGCCATAGCGACCATAGCGGCCGTAGCTTAATCTATATAGATGAGCGTTATTGTGTTAAACTACGCATGCGGGGGTGACAGCATATATCAAAGAAAAAGAAAAGTGGGAGTTTGACTGCACGCTTTGAAACAGGAAAATGCGTCCGTGTTCACGGTCCCTTCTTGATTTGGATAATACTCGCAAGCTCTTGAAGCCCGTCCTTACCAATGGTCGACCATACACTGTAGCCTACGTTGAGGATAAATACCATACAGTTGTTTGCCCGAAAAATTTATACTGCAGGTTGAATGAATGAATGAATGAATGAATGAATGAATGAATGAATGAATGAATGAATGAATGAATGAATGAATGACATCGTGCTTTAACGGGCCCACCCGCGCTATGAAACATACGCCGTTTGGCGGGACTTAAATGTGCACCGACACTGTTATGCAAGCTTTATTTAATACTGCGCGTGCAATCTCTGAACTTGAATCAGCGTGCTGTAAGCACTTTGCAGCTGCGTTGTCCAAAACAAGTTTCGGTTTCTGGGACTGTTGAAACAACGCGATGGACGGCGGCATACGACATCAAAAGAGGGGAGGGGGGGGGGGGGGGGGGGGGGCTTTAAGAACTTGAAATTAACCTGTAAGCTTGATTTTGAGTTCTCTAGCCGAATTTATTTGTGTATCCAATTCAACTACGGCAGAAATTTATACAGAAGTTGCGGCAGCTTTTTCGTGGATACGTATCTTCAGTACTGAAAACTTGTGCGGTAACCAATTCACAGAGTTGTCGAAGCTCCAGAACTGCAACGAAGGTCAATTTTCTTTTTTTTTTTTGCATTTTCTTGTGTTTTATTATTATATTTCTAATAAGCATGTTTTTGAGCTAAAAGAATTAAATGAAGTTTATGATCTCTTGCTATCACTGTTTACCCTAATTTGTATTATTTGATTTGAAGAGAGATATATACCGTTGACAGAAAAAGGAAAGTGAGGAGCAGGCTGGCAACTGCCACCGGAAGGGGCACAACACCTGCCTACTCTTCAGAAAGGAGGAGACAGAAACATAGAAATGGAAGATAGGAAGGAGGGGAGAAAAGGAGGAAAGAAAGAGCAAGATGACAAATCTCAAAGAATAAAGTAGAACACACAGTACAGGTCACACACAGTAGGGTCAGTCACTGCAGGTCAGGCTACTAAAGAACGTTAAATGGAATAGTTCCTGAGTTACAAACGTGAACCTAAGTTAGCTAATTCTATAAAAGTAAGGAGAGCGCGATGAACCTGATCGTGTCGAGACGCACAACGAATGGGGTACAAACATTCGTCGAGTGTCGTGCACCGCAAGCCAAGCAGATGATAGTCCCTCAGTAGCGTCATGCACGGCGCACTGAAAGCGACACTCCAATACCAACAAGAAACACACACACACACACACACACACACACACACACACACACACACACACACACA
The DNA here is from genome assembly GCF_013339745.2 of Dermacentor silvarum. NCBI lineage: Eukaryota > Metazoa > Arthropoda > Arachnida > Ixodida > Ixodidae > Dermacentor > Dermacentor silvarum. The sequence goes on from NC_051157.2 coordinate 60,627,004, forward strand.
CACACACACACACACACACACACACACACACACACACACACACACACACACACACACACACACACACACACACACACACACACACACACACACACACACGCACACACACACACACACACACACGCACGCACGCACGCACGCACATACTCGAACACAAAAGAATAAGCCCACTCGCTTTTCACCGCAAATACAGCGAGAACCGCACATTGCTCAAGTCGAACATTTGTTTGAGGTCCTTGTGAAATTTCTTCCTTCAGCGCATGCGCAGCGGCGCTCATCGACACGCAGTTTTACACAACTGCGCACTATGTGACCTTTCGCGACCATAATGTTGTCAATTTCTTTCATTGGCAGCTTCCCCAAGCGGAAAAGCAAAATATAACGCTTCGAGCTGCGGCAACTGTGCAGCTGCCCTCAACAACGTTTATTCGCAGTGTGGAAAAGGTTCTCAATGTCATACGTACGAAAATTCATGAATAATGCTAAACCGTTCGAACGTGGTCTGCATACACAGACTGCTGGTAAAGAAGCAATAGGTTAGCGTATAGCTCTACGGTTCCACATGGTAATTTCCTCGCCTTCGAGGGAAATTCAATACAGGAGTAGTTCGCTTCATGTAAGCACAACGCATGTCAAATACAGTGAATACTCCTATAACTAGCAGTTTGTGCGCATCAAAGGCTGGCTAGCACCTCAGAACACGACCTAAATCCTCCTACATGTAATTCAAGGCGAGTGACATAAATACAGAATAAAAATTGACGGAAAGGGACAATAGAAAGTAAGCATAACTACCTATACATATGTATACGTATTTAAGAGCATGAATTTGAGTCGTCGCCCGGCGTCCTTAAAATAGGGCTACGTCGCAGCGGAGGCTCCGAACAGTAGCCCGGATGGTGGAAATGTCGCAGGCATTTTAAGAGAACTCTACTACGAAAGCCAATGTTTACTTACTGGCTGAGATTCACGTATTTGACAAAAGTCATACCGGTTTGGCCAACACACGGCCAATAACGTTCATTTTACCCTGGAGACTGAGACTGTGCAAGAATAGGTGCAGACCTCAATATGACCACAGTACAGGCAAGTCGGTAATTGAGTTCATTGATGAATGTATTAACATGTAGGATAGTGAAGGCTGCGAGGAAAAATTGAGTTTCTGTTTAATATAGAATTAAAAATAAAAGATTTAGTCACCTATAATGGTGCCGGCAGCTCCTTTTCACGTGATAGTAATAAAATGAAGAAAATTATTGTAACATAAGAAGTATGATCACATGCCAGGAAAATCCAGAGTGAAGCTAGATAAGAGGTTAAATGAAGTCCACATATCATTCTCTTGTCAAATTATTTTCTAATTAAGAATTACAAGTACAGCATCTAACCATATCATGGGGCGTGAAACACATTTCAAAAACTGCGTGTGGGATAATTATGCCCGGGCGTTGTGCGCGTCGAATGCGCTCCAGCACAACTCGTGGAATCTTGTCAAAATGAATCAGACTTTAGGGGTTTGTGCAATTCGAAGCTTTAAGTCTTGAAAAAAAATTGAATTCTGGAGTTTTATGGGCCAAAACTGAGGCACGCCGTAATTGGTGACTCCACATTAATTTTGACCACCTGGGGTTTTCTGACGTGCACCCAATGCACGGTGCACGGGCGTTTTTGCATTTCGCCCCATCGAAATGAGGCCGCCGCATCTGGGATTTGATCCCACGGGCGAATAACAAATGGAATTGTCACTATTCGCAAATACACATTATTCGGAATAGCTTTCGAATATCTTAAAACGTCAACTTTGTGCATTTCAACATAAAATTCGAGCAGAAGTACGATAAATTTCAACTCCGAGGTCATAGTATAATCATAAAACATGAGAACTTGCGTAGTGGAGTATATAGGCTACGGTGCTCACGGTGGCTTGGCCGGCTATACAGCGGTTATTCGCACACTCTGAAGAGTCCTGTGCATGCGAACAAGCTGCTGACTTGTTCCTAATGCTCCATTTGTTCTTTTAATAAAGAACACTTCGTATACAACGAGCAATGAACGACCGGAGCTTGCTAACGTTATGAATACTAGATGTGAACATCGTTTTATATCAATTCTGAAGTGGATATTCATTATTCGAAAACTATTCGAAGAGTATTCGATTTCGAATCAATTCGATATGATTCGTATCTGCACCTATTCAATTCGTATTCGATTCGGGCTGAAAAATTACTATTCGCACACCCCTGTGAAACTTACTAAATATTTTTGAGTGTATGCGCGCGTTTCAAACACTGCGAATGCGTGTTCACGGAGGCCTTGTCATATTTCATCTATTTTTCATGCGACGGTAGCATTCAGTCCAACAGCAAACATGTAACCTCTTCTGCTTTCATTCAAGCGATCATTCTCCCTTTATATAAAAGCATGTGTTATCGTCAACATGCAATTAGAGGCGAACGGCCCAAGAAATAGATGAATGCTAATGGATCTCATGTAAAGTTGGCATTCGTTCGGGCATACAAAGAAGGCTGTCTCGCAGTTCGAGGGTGAAATAATCAGACTAATATGTTTCTTTCCTCAAAGAGAATACTTCTACTTTGTCGGCCTGATTAGAAATTTCCGGTCCGTGTTTTTCCATTAGCCAAGCGAAAGCACGTGTTGTATCTTCGCACGAGGCAGGTAAGCCTGACGTTAGATAGCCAAGACATTGGGGCCGCATGTAGTGTTACGATGTCTTCCATTCTGTCCTATTTATGGTGTTATGTTTCTTTTGTGTACGTGTTAGATTCCAGGCCACGACGGCCACCTTTCTGTGAGGGCGGAATGCAAAAACGACCGTGTGCTTAGATTGAGGTGCACGTTACAGAGTCCCAGGTGATCGAAATAAATTACTCAAGAGCACCGCCGATACAGCATCCCTTAATTATAGCCCGTGTATTGCTTTGGGACGTGCTGACACTGACATAAAAAAATTCAGAGCCCTTCGCCTATACTGTGAAGATGGAAGCCATCGAAGCTGTGACTATGGTGGGTCTGCTGTAGGTGAATGTTGCTATGCTGAATTTATATATCATCATTACTGACTATTTTGAGCGTCTTCGGCATGTTCGTCAAAGAGCAAGGACACCGGCGTCTTGTTTTCGCCCGGCGCGATGGCCAAGTAGTGCGTTTGCTGCGCCAAGTGCGCCCCATCGTTATAGGCGTTGGCGCGACACCGACGAGATCTCTCCCGCTCCTGCTCTCGGCGGCTCATACCTACATATTCAACGCGGGTATGAGCCACACGGGATTTCTTTCTTACCTTCCTTCTTTCTTTCTGGTCCCTGGCTCATACCCGCCCATCCAATGCGGGTATGCACCACACGTGATTTTATTATCATTATTCGTGACGTAACTGACGAGCATGTGATGGAATTGAGGCCATGACCTATCAGTCATGTTAGTCATACATTCGTAGCTTTCCATGCCAATTTTGTTATACACCACGTGAACGAGACGCCACAAAATTGTTGCCTACTTCCGGTGTACACGGACGCGATCTCCTGGAATCTAGCCTATACCAGCTTCCCTGTAAAAAAAAATCCTTCCTCAAGTATTAGACAGGTATCTTTCGTGCTCAATAAGGCATGCGTTAGGGCACGTATAAATAATTCGCCGGTATCAATTTTTGTCATCTGAAATGCTATTTCTATGCTATAGCTTTTCGACACCTCCAAATAAGCTTCTGTTGAACAAAGCTGAAGTAAACAACATACATTGATATTTCATTTCAATAACCTTGATAGTTCGTATTCGTGACCCCGAGAGCGCCGCTCTATAAACTGCAGACAATTCAACTTGTGCCTTATCTCGAGGGGTAAGTTGACACGTGATTAAGCCGTTTAGCAGATTAACTTTGTTACACCGTTTAACGTGCCTTACAAAGTGTTTGAAGAAATTTAGAAATCTGCTTCTAGAAATGTACTAAACATGTTTTTTTTTTCTATAGCTTTTATGAGTAAGACAGTAAGGCGACTTGTACGAGAAAGTGTCAGATTTACAAGCTTAGACGATCAAATTACAAAGTAGATGCATCTGTTCATGTATTGAAAGCAGCACTGTACCACAGGGCGGGAATGTGCCAAAGTGCAAATCCATTGTTAACAGTGTATTCGGACGATTCCCTAACATCAGGCAGACTGACGTCATAATCCGCCCGAGCGTAACTTATCAATGAGCATTTGCCAGCAGCTTTTCAACGTTAGGTCCACCTGCAGCAAGCAATGCTCCTCTGACTTCAAGGTGTCAGCATGTGCGCGTGCCCAAGTATCCGTGCGCATGTTTGGTAATGTAATAAGACAAAAATTATCAAGCGCACAATTTGGCGAATTAAAAAGTCAGTGTAAGAGTCAGTGTAACGTACGCGAACTATCTATAACCTGTAAACGTGTAGATTGGTGAAAAAAAATTAATAAGAAGCATTGAAAAGGGCCTCCACTCCCACCCGCTCCGTTTTTTTAATTTTCTGTTATTGATTTTTGGAAGCTTCTGGATTTGTTTGGGAAGCAAATGTCCTATTGTTGGAAAAAACGCTCGTCGTGTTCAAAAATGTCAATGTTCCGTTTCGTCGGGACACGCTATAGAATGCGTTAGATACCCTGACAACGCTCTTTAGTTTAAGCTGTTTACTTGCTTGCAATCTAATGAACACAGAATAGCTAAAAAATGCACGGTTGTCTTGCAAGACTGAGCAAGGACAGGGCACGCTTTTCGATCGCTATTCGAAATAATGCATATTCGATCAATGCTGTTAGCACTCTTGTTAAAAGCAAATAGGCTGGTCTTACTCTTCCTTAGGTGTTTGCAATCCCGACGGAAACTATAGTCAACTGCAGAAGTATGTAGTCAGGCATCTAGAGATCTTACCTTCTTTTATTTCGCACTGATATCGGCCAATGTTTCCGAACATGGCCAGTGTATAGTCAGAATATTTCGTTGAACCTATGATGTGCTATTGCAGCTGCCATATTGAACCTAAGGCGTTAGTGCTGCATTAAAAAAAATAGGTGGAAACACAAACAAATTATGATAAAGCAGATATTCTATCTGTGTCTGCGTGTACAACGATAGTAGCGAGAAATCTGGCGCAGGTCCGTTGACCTCGGTGAGCGTGAACTTGAAACGGGGACACACGTTTTGAATACGTATACTCGCACATCCTTCTTTTTTAATTTTTTTTTCTAGATAAATAAACCGCGCGCGGATTCTTCTCGAGTTTACTTCGCGTACTAGTGAGAGGGAACCGGTGGCTGCAGGGCAGCTTTCGAATATATTTCCTCGAGCGGTTCGATAGTTTTCCTTGTGCGAGTTACACAGGCGGGTTAATACAAAAAGGCCGGGTAGGTAGCGCTTTGCCGTGCCAATAGTCTTACCCGATCACAAAGAACCTACTTCTTCTCCTCGAGCTACGCCGCGTATTTATAGATCGAACCTCGGTGATCGCAGCCAGTCCCTTCTGCTTCGTCAGGTGGACGGATGAACACTAGATAGGAAAAACAAATTAATTTGGCCATCAAGCAGGCGCGCATTAGAAACGAGGCCGCCGCGAGCGGAGCGGTGCCGCCGGCCGGTTTTGCGCTGAGAACATCTCGAAAATGGAAAGCCTGATTTCTCATCTTCTGCCACGCCTTCTTCGGCGGCTGCCATAGTTGGCACGAAGTTAACGCCCTTTCCGAGTTACTGCGATGATTGTCATATAAAACCTATTTTCCAGGTAAAAAAAGTAATAATAATAGAGCTATAAATAAAACGGCTTCCATGCAGAGACCTACACAGTCGTGATCGCGTTCCTTAATTGCCTTTTTGATAATTACGTTGTTCAATCTGCTGGCGTGCACTTCAGCGCTACCTACTTTTTAGAATGCCTGCAGAGAACGCTCTTGCCGGTGTCGGCTTATCAGTGTTTGCGTAGGTCTTTCCTATCACATTTTGTAAAATCTAGAATACGGAACGTGTTTTAATTTTACCTAAAAACAGTTGCCCAAATTTGAGTCTTGTCCAAGGTTGTCTTGCTTTTGCTGCGAGCGAAGATGAGAGATCAGCCTTAAAACTTAATTCTGGGGTTCTTAGTTCCGAAACCACGATCCGGATATCAGGCACGTTTTAGTGAGGGACTCGGGATTCATGTTGACCGCCTGGAATCTCTTAACGTGCATCTAAATCTAAGTATACACGAGTGTTTTTGCATTACACCCACAACGGGATGCGACGGCCACGGCCGGCATCACGACCCGCGACCTCGATTTCGAGCTCAGCTTCGGCGGAGACGGTGCGATCCACTCTTCCAAACAGCAGGCCCAGGCCACGTGCCGTCGGCGCACATCCCCCAGGGCCCAAATCATGGCATTCACACAGAAAGACGCGCTGTAACGGAGGTACACTGTGAAGGAACCTTGTAATATTTACAGAGCAAATCGACAGAGTTATCTGCTGATTAATTTTGTCGCCGCATTGCTATACATTTTTAAGGGCTCTGATATATTGTGCCGGCAGTGGCGCCAAATTTACGAGCAGGCTTATTACGCCGCCATGCTGGCTTAGACGAAATCGCTGTTGTTGTATGCCAGGTGCACGCTCGACAGCAGTTGCTGGTGATTTTTTTCCGTGTTAGCACAGTCTACTTAGCAGGACGTGACGCCTTCTACATCACCGTTACTAGAAAACTTTAAGAGGTAATCTAGTAACGTTGTTCTACATTGGAAACAAGTCTGTGGGATGTACTGAAGTGATTTAACTCGATATTGCCGGAAGTTCCTGCTGCCGGTGAGGTGGACGCGTATCACCCGGTACGATTCATGCGCGCGCGTTTGAACCTTCGTTCACCCTCGGAGATCAGTAGTGCATTTATAAAGATTTGTTTCACGGATGTATCCTTATTACACCATTCGCCACGTAGTTCGTCTAGGCTGTGGTTTAGCAGCAATGAGTAGTTAAGAAACATACGTGACGATCGTAACAGCGTGGGTGCCGTTCTACTACGCAATGAATTCTGTCGTTTACTTTGAAGAGCCTTCAAACGTCCTTTTAGATACACTGCGCTACTACCTCGTTAGTTAGGCGCGGCTTTTGCCTACGAAGAAAATTGCTTAGGTCAGCAATAACAGCATGCCGTACAAACTGCAAGGCACCGAAAAATTTCTTGCGGTCCGTTTTAGGCACACTCACGCGTTCCGCGGAAATTGCGTCCTAACAAATAGCCGTCGCATTCTTTTTATGCGATTACTATTGGATATTACTGCTTTACAGAGCAAAGAGGTGGTGCTGAAGCACGAAGCCTGTGTTTCATGTCGGTGCACCAACCGCGCAGTGTTCAGCCGCGTCATCGGTCTCACACGGGAGGCCCAACGCAGACGAAGAATACTAGATTTGAAATGCGTGAGAACGATACTGCTGGCTGAAGCGAATATTTCAACGATTGGTGCTTAGCTGTTTAGGGGTTGCATTGGGTTGGGCGTACACGAGCACTCTTGTGTTTCGGTTCGCGCGCCAAGCGATCAGAGAGATAGTGAGAAGATTTTCCAATTGGATATTACTGGATCTCGGCAATGCGCCAACATCGCTGCTCTTCGTCGAGTGGAAATCGATGCAACCAAAATAGTTCACAACAGACACACCTTTGCGCAGACAAGAGCTTTCGCTTGTTTGTACTTATTGCTGCACCAAAAGATTGATTACACAGTGCTTCTGCGACTGCCTTGTTTGATCTGACACCGCGCAACTATTTCGCAGAACGAGCTAAAGCATCTCCAAATCATTTTACGCCACGCGATGACAACGCATTCAAGCAGAATCGCGCCATCACGCACGATCCAGCTGAAAGGAAGAAATGCTCGCCGCGCGCTCGTTGCCAGACCTTTCCCCCCTCACCCGATGAAAACGTCTATACACGTGGGATGAACGTGAACGAGGCTAAGGAAATGGAGGAAGTTCTTCGGCTGCTGTGTCGCAAGAACGATACGTGGACTGTGAAGAACGGGGTATTATAGTGGAAGACGGCGGGCCAATTGCAATGGACTGGGGTTTTTTTTTTTCTTTTTTTTTTTCACCGTTCAGTACGCTGTCGTTTCTGTTTTCAGCTTCCAGCAAAACGAAGCCGCCGAGGGCGGGATTCTAACCCACGACCTTCTGAAGGACTCGATGGCCTCTGCGCCACTGCATTGGCTTCACAGATCGTAATTTTAAACAGATAAGATGCGATTCTTCCCTATTGTATAAGCCTAAAAGTAAGGTGACGACGTTTCAGTCGAACGACCTTCAACTGCGGCATTCTGACTGAGACAGTGGACTTCTCAATTGAAGCGAAAGCGGAGACAGAAAAGCTCAATGACCAGACTTATAGACACGGACAAACAGTTTAATTGAAAGCATGGCTAGCGTTTGTCTCTGCACCAGTATATTCCAAATCATTTTCTTTTTTCGACGTTCATGAGAGAGAAAGAGAATAACTGAGGAAAGTCAGGAAGTGTAACCGGGATTGTTCTCGGTTTGCTACCCTATACGCCGGAATATGGGAAGAGGGGACATAAAAGATGACGTGAGGGGAGAACAGCCACGTGAACGTATGACACAAGCATAAGCGTTCACTACGTATTTAGAGAATGCGAACGAGCAGAATGTAACTAGATATATGTTGTACTTCTTAGTGGACACACCTGTCGTCACAAGAATCGACAAGCATGGCGTATGTCACCTTCGTTCTCGTGTCATCACTGCGTAGACGCCTCACACTGTGTGTTACGCCTGATTTGGGTGTTTTCATTTCGCCTTAGCTTGTGAGCAATGCAGTGCATGAAAATAAAAATTGCACGAGATTAAGTTACCTTGGCGGTCGATAAACGTAAACATTGCATGAGTTTGCACGCTGCATGGGATGAAAGCAAACACAAGTGTGCGCATCACCGTTAGTTTTATTGAACTTAATGAACACCGCTTGTCTTAAGCTTCGCTTCACATAGATTCTAACACCTGCGTTCGATTTGCGCTATTGTAACTCTCTCACTTTATTTTCTTTTGTCTTTCCAGATTTCATTCCATGCCGACATGTTTTCGTTCTTATGGGATTTCTTGGTCTGCTGAACGTGTATTCCTTACGTGTGAACCTCAGCGTCGCTCTAGTGGCCATGGTGAAAAGTGTTGATTCCGGAGACAAGTATGGCAACCACTCGGAATGCTTCTATGGTTATGCTAACGCGACTGACGCGTACTCGAACAAGACGGAAGACCAAAAGCAGGTAAGTTTCTGGGACCTTTGGAAGGACAGTGATTTCAGTGCATAGTTGTTTTTCTGGAATACGAGCTGTGGGCTCATGCGGAAAAATACATTCACCTCCACTAGGCCTGTGAAACCTTTCTTTGCTGGTTAACATCCCTGCCTTTCTTATATTCCTCTCTCTCTCTCTCTCTGTGGGCGTTAATACATTTCAACTCACGGTCAACCTATCTTTGACTATCATGCGCTGAGAAACGCGTATATGAATACATATAGGTGAGCACTATATGAGCAGTTATATTCTTCAGAACAAGTGTTCTTCTGAATATGCTGGTATAACATACAATACAAGCCGTGCGCGTACTGTATTCTCTGAATTAGCATACAATACGCACAAAAAAACTATTATCCGATTGCAAAAATAGCTAGGAAATCTGCAAAGTTTCTCCCCCGGTGAATTTCGAAGTTGATACGTTATACAGCTTCTGTCTTTGACCGAGAGCATCGTTTGTCGTGCAGGAGACGGGCGAGTTCGAGTGGGACAGCTACACGCAGGGCATCATCCTCGGTTCCTTCTTCTACGGCTACGTGATCACGCAACTGCCCGGAGGCCGCATCGCCGAAGTGCTGGGCGCCAGGTGGATGTTCGGGCTTGGCGTGTTCTTCACCGCGGTGCTCACGCTCGCCATCCCCGTCGCGTCGAGGGCCCACTACGGCGCCCTCATTGCCATCCGCGTTCTCCAGGGACTCGGAGAAGTGAGTGGCCGCCCGTTCACGCCGCGCCATCGATTTTTCTTTTCCTTTTTTTTCCTCACTATCCCGGGCGAGATTCGGAGTGCGTATGGAGAAAGCTGCGGCCGCGTGCCGTTACCGTTGGCGGCACTGATTGAGTGCTAGCTCGTCTCGAGACTCGCCCCCGGACAAATAGAGCTGGCGCTCGGCGATACCGACCTGTGCAATATTGCTTGGAGTGCACTGATCGTGTCTTTGTGACAAGAAGCAACGGCCCTTGGAAGGCGCGGGAACAGCGCAACGAATGAGAAGGCGGACAGGAAAACCACCGCACCATGAACGTTCGGAGGGTGTCTTTCTTGCTCCCGTCTTCGTTTTCTTTTTATTTATTTTTTACGCTCTCTACATGCCTTTTAAGATGAACCAATTAGCCCAACGTTGCACCCTTTGCAAAGCAAGGGCCCGAAGGCTCCGAGCAGTAACGTCACGCCAGTGTCTAAGGTTTCGCGTTGCGGAACGAGCGGTGAAGAAAGCGTGAACGTTATCATCGCTGCGCTGCTCATTTCGTTGCTCTGACCTTTGAGTGAATGGACTGTCAGACCACTGGTGGGGTGTCGCGGCTTAGTTTCACCTAGGAGGCGATGCGAGAAGCAGCGAGCGCAGGCGATGAGCATAAAAAGGGCACGTGGCAAAATACTCCACCGCCACAGCCTTCACTTCGCCTGCTGAGTTTGTATGGATGTCCGCCATTAATAGCAGCAGTTTCCTGCTCCATGACATCCTAGATGGGAAACAGAGATGTTGATTTTTAAAGGGTCAAGGAAAGAGAAAAATGATTTCAGCTGTGTTAGCAAATTAGCCTTCCGCAATACCAAAAAAAATAATAATAAAAAATAAAGCCACTCTGAGCGCGAGAAGACGGTAAGCCAGAAAAGACGACACAAATGAAACAATATTTATAATTGATAAAAATGAACAACATCGTATTCTAAAACAGCCATGGACTGAACTTGGGAAGTTTCAAGAACATTTACTCAACCACAACGGCCAAAATACGAAAAAAAAAAAGGTAAGTTGCACTCCGTGACGTCCGACCGATGTACCGGCAGCGGGGTTTCGGCTCGAAATTCAAAACTGATGCTTTGACCGTAATTAATAGAGTTCGTCAAGAACACTTTATCAATCCAAACAGTTCGAATATTTCTCTTTAGTGTCATTTAAATGTAAGAGTAGCGATGTTCGTCTGGCTAATGGCGTCACACCCAAATGTTGGGTGAAAACGATGGTATATGTACTGCAATCACACAAACAACACGTCCACATTCGCAGACGCACACGGCACCGCGTGCTTCTCAGCACAAGGCTCGAAGACGACGTCAAGCTGCGTTACTCGCGACAAAGCCCCCTCTCAGCATATCGTCGTTAATTCCTTGAGCAGTCGGCAATGCTTATGTTGCCATGGCCCCTAAATTCGTGCTATAACACCGAGTCTCACGCCTATAGTTTGAGCGCGATTTGCTTTGTGACTGGCTAAGCAAGAAGTCGCGGGATCAAATCCCGGCCACGGCGACTGCACTTCGATGGGGGCGAAAATGTGAAAACACCAGCATACTTAGATTAGGGTACACGTTAATGAACCCCAGGTGCTCCAAATTATTCCGTAGTTCCCCTTCTACGGCGTGCTCCATAATCAGATAATGATTATGGCACGTAAAACCCCGTAATTTAATTTAACTTTTTGTGACTGTCATAAGCAAATTGCGAAAGTCAAGCGATCAAGAACCGCTGCGCACGCTATCGATTTTCCGCGTCAAGCGAACGTGAACACAACCATGAATTTCGCAGCCACCACAAATAAAGGCGGCGTGTATTCAATCTTTAAGAGCGACACTGGCCCAATGGATTGGCAGGATACGTCCGCGTCGTGTTCGACAGCAGCATTGCTGCAGCGCAAGCGGGAGGCCGCACAGGCCCATTAAGATGTCGCGCCCTTTTCTTTTAAACGCGAAAAATGGATATACGCAATAAATGCGTCGGTGTCGCGAGCTGGAACTGATATTTCCAAGCCTACTTTTAAAAAGCTCGTATTAACACATTGGCCATAAACAGAATCGCTAAAAGTTAATTACTCATAATGATTTAGTTAACTGAGGACAACGCAAAAAAAAATGCTGAGGTCATCTTTTTCTTTAAGCGGCGGCGTATTCGACTTTCTAATTGTATCCACGTAGATGGCATCCCTTTATTCATTTAATTTGCTGCATGTTAGCCAGAATACCCTGTATATAGGTATAGTTGCTCTGAGACAGACACATGTAAGTAGCATCCCGCCCAGCATCACACGTGTAAGCTGAAATTATTCATTGCGGAGTGTTTTTTTTTTTATTTCCCAATCGCTATAGGCTCATATTGCAGTCGTAGCTGCATGCCGGCTTTATCGTGTTACCTTTGTTGCCGCCTGTACATGATACCTCATACGAGTACTCTCTGTTTTCGTAACTCTTTCTCTGCAGAGAAACGTTCTCTTTCCAAGCATGACGTTTTGGCCATGACAGGTGCACATGCACGTATAGCTATACGCATTCGCGAACACGCGTGCAGGTAGGAATGTTAACAAGCAGGTGTGCATAGGTCGAGCGCAGAACTCAGAAGCTTTACCTGTCTCATCAGTTTTTTTTTTCTAAATATAGCGTACTTCGCATGCCAGTCTTGCTGTCGTCAGCAAACCTGCCAGGCGACACCTTCATATGCGTGATTGGCCGCACAGGCAAGCAAGAACACGTGGTGTTTGCATTGAACAGCGGCAGTATCAGTAACAGTAGGCGGTAGTCGAACGCGTTATTATGTTCCAGGCCCAATTATATGTGAATACTTCGCGTAGTCTGCATTGAATTTTTTTTTTCGTACAGTCGCAGTAGCGCCGGTACGCTCCCAGGAGACTTGTGGCCGCGTCATTGTACTGGCACAGCAATTGGCCCATTTGAAATGTCGCCGCATAACGTGCTACGTGACAGTTTTTTGCCAAGAGTTAAAGAAAGCTCCAAGAACACAAAGAAGTGCCACGCGACTAGTAACACGGCACCTTTCGCGTGCTTTTGCGGGCTTCTTTCAGGCTTGGAAACACGAATAACACTACAGAACAACAGAAATCTGGATCGGAAATTTTTCATGATGGACTATATACAATTTTTTGATTGACAATTTTGCTCTCATTATACTGTTTGAGGAGTTATTTTATTCATTTAATTATTTAGTCATTCAATACTGCGGACTCAAGGTCCAAGCAGGGTGGACAATACAAATAGAAACAAAGCAGCAAAAACCACAAGAAATAGCAACAAAAGAACAATGCCGATGCAGGATCAAAAATGGTAATTCTCAATCTGATCACTTGCCTCAGTAAGGCAATTCTAATCACGTGTGGTCCTTGGAAAATAGGAAAATTTCAACAGGTCAGTGCGAGCAAAATATGGCACCAGCGCGTTTTGTTGGTGCTGTCGGGTGGGTCGGCTAGTTAAGGGTGATAAATACGGTGATAGTTCTAGAGCTAGCTTGTTATACAAAAGTTGGGAAAAAAATTATAATCTAAATGTTTGCCTTCGTGCCTGTGAATGTGGTATGCCATTATCTTGCATTAAATTAGAGGGCGAGGCTAACGCGGACATTTTTTTTAATATAAACCTTACAGCCTTTCTCTGAATACGCTCAATACTATAAATGTTACGTTTAGTATAAGGGTCCCATATAATGCACGCATGTTCTAGTTTTGGACACACAAGAGTGGTGTAACAGAGTAGTTTAACATTAGTAGGAGCAGTTCTAAGTTTATTATTGTTAAGTAATTAACAATAACTATAGTTATGTAATTACGCGAAATACAAGAAGATAGTCTGACTTGCTCCAAGCAACGGCAAACAACATTACTTTGGTTCTGTCCACCTACGTGGCACTCGCATATTTTTAACTTTTAGCACAAGATGCGTAGAACACTGGTTATACGGTAGGCTTGCTTCCGCGTATGGATCGCTTTCACTGTATTTCTTTTTTTTTTTTCGAAGTTGAATTGCACCAATTGTACCAGCACTTAGCTTCGTTGAAAAGTGAATAATATGGGCGTTGGATTCTAGCAGGTAATATTATCAAAAAGATGTTGGTGAAATTGATGCTTTGAAGCCGAAAAAAAAAGAAAAGAGGCGCAAAAACGCGCGCGCAGGCACAAAGCATGGCAGAGGCGCCTTCCCCGATTTGCTCTTTGCTAGCGCGTGTGTTCTTGTGCATAAGCTTCAGAAACTCGAAATAATGCGGCAGCTGCCGTTAGAAGAGGTGCGCTGACTTCTCAGGTGTCCCGCGTGGAATATGTCAGCGACTCCGTAAAAAGTTGCCACTCAACCCTGTAACTCGACCAGCCATAATTCTAACGAAGCAGCTGCTGCTTCATGCGCCGCTCTAGCGAAAATGACCTGCTTGCGTGTTTTTTTTTTTTTTTTCAAATATAAAACTGTCACGAAACTCCGGTACATATCCGGTTTCCCGTAGTACACTTTTCTCAATCTGACCTCGATCCGGCCAGTGTCTGTCATTGGTATCCCGTATCACATCTTCATGCCAGCATAAACTTCGGCAAGCCGCATAGGTAGTATTTCAGCTAATGGTGCGTTCTCTATCGCTTTAACAAAGCGGAACTGAGGACTTTCGCTCGTGCATTGACCTCTCTTTGGGCTTTTCACTTTCTGCTGCATCTCCATCACGCTCAAATATCTAAAAGTATAGATGACAGTACGTATTCAATTCCAAGACGGCGTGAGAGGGATCGGATTAAGCAATGAATACTCGTGCAGTGCTTTATAAACAGATCGCCAGAACCATATCTGTTACAGCTAAAACTTCGCGGGCGCGCACTGCAGCCTGTGTCTTGCGCTAAAATTAATTTCGACGGTGAGCATTGAGGAGTGACTACTATTATTTTTGTCGTTCCTGCGCGCAACATTGTCACAAGAAAAACAAGAACAAAAAAAAACATTTATTTTACGACTTCAGTTTCGCTTTTATAGCCTACGCGCACTTTGAGCGCACGTTTTACTAGTCGTTGACTCTCGCCTTCCAGTTGCTATTATGTGACCGTATTTCGTGAGCTGGCACTTCGCAATACATAATACGCTCCTTCGTCCTTCAAGAACTACACAGGGTAGTCGCAGTCATTGGGTCCGTCATAAAAATAAAAGGAGGCGTTCTTTAACGAATGCAGGCGGCGTTTGTTTAGTCGTATAGGCTTATCACGCAACTCAAACAACAAGAGTGATGAGTGAAACGAGTCGCCACTCGTGCGTGGCGCACGACATGCACAAGCACGTACAGCAGCAGCTAATTACAACATCGTGTCGAGGACAGTTACAAGGAGGGGACTAAAAGCGCCTTCGTTGCACGCGATGCGCATGTAATCCCTGCTCCAACGTCTACCAAGGTTCTTTAACACTTGTATAGACATCCCCATGATAATCGCCTCCATCGTAAGCCCTTCACATCTTCTTCGCGTTCATGTTTGACACGCGTCTTCCCTCGGTGAAGAGCAGCGTGCCAGTGCCTAACACGCCGAGCCAATCACCCTGGTATTCATACAAGTATCCGGCTGTTTTCATCCCATAGATTCTAATTACTTGAAACTGCTTTCCGTTTTGTTTACGCACTAGCCATTATTTCTCGTGTCTCACTGAGCGCTGTACAAGCACTTCACGACCTTCACTTTGATTACGTCGTCTATCGTAACAGGCGGAATCAAAAATAAAGAAGTGTAATCGAAAGTGAGCTAGGCTATCGGTAAAACATTTTATCTATGTGACAACGTCTACATCGTTAATTCACCTCATCCTTGCCCGTTTCTGGTAAGCGGCTGATTCTCGGCCAGTCTTCCACTGTGGTTATGTACCGCGGACCTTCAGGTCATCATTAGCAGCATCACTGGCCAGATAAGCTACACTGATGTTCCGTGTACCCTCAGGTTATTTATTTATTTATTATTTATTTATCAGCATAACTGACCAGCTAGGTTACGTCGACCTTATATGCATATGTGACTTGTTTCGTTTTGTCAACTGGTACATCCAGAGTTGTTTCCCTTTCTTTCTAAACTGTTGTTCCTTAACTTTCTTATTTAAATCAGTCCGTTACCTCTGCCAACCAAATTTTGTTTTGTTTTTCCAGGGCGTTACGTACCCGGCAATGCACTCGATGCTGGCGCAATGGTCTCCCAAGTTCGAGCGCTCCACTGCCACTGCGCTGGTTCACGCCGGAGCCCACGTTGGTGCCATGGCCGCGCTCACGTTTTCGGGGTTCCTTGCAGCGTCGACGTTTCTCGGCGGCTGGCCAGCTGTATTCTACGTTTTCGGTAATTTTGCACGCGTTTCGGTGCACGTTTCTTTCCCATTAAAATGATCCTTGTACACCACAAGATTGCTGAGAGAGAGAGCAAGAAGCGCCCATCAAATTAGTGAGTAATATCGTGGTATCAATTCAATAGCAAGTCATGACCACAGTCAAGCCGTATAAATACCGTAGTGTAGGTATAAGCAAAGTAAAGACCTAGTCAAACCTCCACAGAGGTAATCTGAAGTGGAGTGGAAGTGGAGAGGAAGTGGGGTGGAATTGGAGTGGAATTGGAGTGGAATTGGAGTGCTGCTCTATTTAACCGCAGAGCAGTTTGGGGCCACAATATATATGAAGGGGTGCGAGGAATTTGTAAAGGTGTAATGGTGCCTGCGCTAACCTTCGCAAATGCCATTCTGTGCTTCAAATCAGAGATATTGTCGGGGTTGGAAGTTATCCAAATGTCGGTGGGCCGATTGACACTGGAGTCCCACACTGAAACCACAAATGAGGCAATGCAGGGTGACATGGGTTGGACCTCCTCTGAAGCGAGAGAAGCGTAGCGTGAAATTAGTTTTGAAGAAAGGCATGGATGAAGAACATGGATGAAAAGAATTGGGCGAATAAAGTGCATGGATATGTGGACCTCAAAAGCGTGGGCACAGAATTGAGGAACAGGTCACGAAAGTTGGCAACCAAGTACACGGTAATTGAAAATGCAAATAGACAACCGAGAGTCGTAAAAAAAGAAGAGTGAGAGAAACAGAGACGGCAAATTGGATGCAAAGGATAGAAACAGTGAGTGATGGAGTACGAACTTTATTTAGGTCCTGAGAAGAAAGCATTCCATGGAGATTTACGCAGATGACAAGAAATAAATCAGGAGAGAAAGTCTGCACGATGACGCAAAGGGCAGTGGTTGCTGTTGGAGGAACCAGCTGGCGGTCTGGGAACAAAAACATACCGAGCGAATATTTGAAGCAAGATAAGCATGTTCCAGCTGCAGCCAAAATCAGCAGATGACTAAGCACATTGAAATGGAATGCCAACATAGTCACCCAGCCAGGACCGTAGGCAACGTCCGCCTCGCGTAAGCGCTAGGGTTTAAAGCTGATAGGAGCGTTAAGGAGTCAGTGGTAAGCAAAAGATGTTAGACGTGAGATAAGCAGAAGACGTTTAGAGTATTAGTGAAGAAAAAAACAAACAGGAAAAGAGCTCTGTGGAGACGAAGTCGCTACGTGCTAGGTAGCTGTAAAATATAGAGATCGAGGTTTTAATGGCGAAGGAAAATATAAAGAATAGATAAGCAGAATACTAGACTGCAATAGATGCAGTAGAAACCTGATTACTTCCAGCAGGCAAATGACTATTTGTCAACGCCCCATCTCAAAAGGATTGCCAATAGAAATCATCATAAACAGCCTAATCATCATCATCAACATCATCATCATCATTATCATCATCATCACTAATCTGTTCTGTTATAATTCAGTTGCTCGGGAGAGATTGAGACAGAAAATACATCAGCTACTCCGTTTGTCTGTATTTTATAAGGCATCGCAGGTGGGCTAGTACTTACGGATCCATTTTCCATGAGTAGCGCGAGGAAAGAACCCGGGTGAGATAATCAAGAAACCAACACACGTGCTGCTTACAACTACACTTTAGGAGCAACACGGTGTATGAGCCACCAGCTTTCGCTGTCTGGCTAATGAAAAAAATGCGAAAAGCATTAGAGATATGCGCTAATTTGGTGAATACTACACAACACTGTGACAGCGGTTCAAATAAGCATTGGTGTTCGTCACTTTTTTCTTCCGTCAGTGTTTTCTATTCACGTTAGATAGAGGTACAGTCAACTGTACACAATACAGTATACGGTCCTGCGTATGCCAATCTTTCTGTGTTTATTTTTGTCCGGTTATGCAAGGGTCTCATTTTGTTACATTAATATATAATAAAAAAATCTAACACGTATTTCTTTCCCTTGAATTTTCAGGCTTCTAGGCTGCGTGTGGTTCGTATTTTGGATGTTCCTCGTGTATGATAGCCCCGAAGATCATCCTCGAATCACTCAGGAGGAATACGACTACATTTTGATCAACCAAGGTGATGAAAAAGTACAAAAGGTACGCTTAAACTTCACGCTATATGGTTGCGTTGGCTTCTTCGGGCGGTCGGCCTTGCCGGCCGCTTTTTCTTCATTTTCCTTCCTCTAAAAGTCACATACTACTACTACTCTACAAAAAAAAAATGTAATCTGTTCGGCTCTACAACTTTGTCGGACAGTCATACGGACGGAATGATGGCTCGCCTTGACTGCTTTAAGTTTCCCGAGAATGGTGAAGATAAGCAATGTATCATGAAGTCTTCGTCTGCTGCGCGAACGTAAACGGGTTCGTCTGGTTTCCAGAACTTGAAGATACCATGGAAGTCCCTCGCCATGTCGAAAGGACTCTGGGCTCTTTCCCTGGCACACTTCGGATCAAACTGGATCTACTACACATTCTTAACCATCATTCCCTCGTATTTGGCTACAATTCTTCTCTACGACATCAAAAAGGTGGGTAAACCGTAGGTGAACTGTCGCTCCCCACTCAATCATTTAAAAAAAAAAACGTTGTATTAGTAAAGTGAGCAATGACTTCACTGCTTTCATAAGGGCTGCTTCTTAAACGACATTCCTAGCAAAACATTCCTAAACAAAATTTCCTAGCAGCCTGAAGTGCAGCAGCACCTTGCAGCAGGCTAGCAGCTTCTGGAACAAAACCAAACATGTCCTACACAAGCACGCGTTGCGGTAATTGCAAAATTGTAGTCGAGTACAGGAAGGAAACGTTGAACACTCGAGCTTCCTACCACGTGCGCCGCTTTCTTTTTTTCAGAATGGCCTCATCTCTTCGCTCCCTTACCTCCTCACCACGATCACCAGCTGTTTGGCGAGCGTTTACGCTGACGTGTTGCGAAAAAGGGGCATCATGAGCACCACAGCCATCCGGAAGTTTTTCAACACGTCCGGTGTGTTTTCTTGGTCATTCTCACGTGCTGCTGATGTTCAGGTGACGTTCGAGTTCCGTGAAAGCACGTGACATCTGTACAGTTAAACTTGAAGAATGTACTACGAAGAAGACAGCTACGCGTGTTGAAGGAAACTACTCCAGTTGTTTCTTTCTCGTTATCTTGCGCAAGCAAAAGTTGAAAACTAAACCAAGCTAATTCCGAAAAGAAGATTTCTCGGGTAGATACGAACGCTGAATTAATTACTTAGCACATGAACGCCACATTAGTTAATTAGCACGTGAAGATAAAGGCACAAGAAGAACATCAAGAACAATCACAGATTTGAACCTCCGCTAAATTTAATGGACACTTTGTAAAAGAAGTTAACGTCCCATGTGCTTTCCTTAGCTTCTAGTGTTTGTCGCCTTCGTAGTCATAAATCCCATATTTTCCGTAAAAAGAGCATAATCGGAAAACGCATCCTGCTTAGACATGGTGGTAGTCACTGCATGATTTTTTTTCTCTTTAAGTTATTGGTTGAAGTTTGCCTCGTGAAGCGTTAAAGTTGGGAATGTTTGCCTGTCTCACGGCCTGGCATGGTAGTCCAGGTGTTGGGTGAAAATCATTATTGGCCTCGAGAACATATGGTGCATGGCGTCATCCTGCTGGAATCTCTTCATAACGTAGAAAGCGACATCACGTGATACCGTCTGCGAAGTGTTCGGCATCTCCAGTAGTTCAGCCACGGTTAATACCGAGCGTTTGCATGTTTTAGGCGTTTCATGAGTGGCGTCTTGGCTGAAAAAACAATCTAGTGCGTACATTCCAGTCCGGTGTGTAGGGCAGCAAAGGTTTTTAGCGAGCGAGCAGCCTAAGGCTCTCATATTGGTTATTCAGTTCCCATGATCTTTCGTATAAGTACCTATACGCACTTTTGATATGACACGTTAATACGACGAATTTCAATCGCGTATATTTCTGTCTCCTCAATCCGCGCTTCCACCGTGTGCGAGCATGGAAGTTACATGCACATCTGCTAAGGGTATTTGACTGATGTCATGTCAAGTAAGCACGCTACAAGCCCAGTGTGCATCACTTGCTCGACTCTCACGATCGCCATATTATTTTGCTTTCAGTGACTTTATCAGCCTAGCATCTCGCTGCCGCTGAGTTTTTGGGTACGCACACCGGGTTCAGTCGAATACGTTCGGCACTGCGGTGCCGAGCAGTACACCCTCCTGTAAAAGTGGGCCACTAAATTGCTGCTTTGGGAATGAAACTTGTTATCTACAATCAAGGCTTCAATCGGCCAGCCAGCGAGCTGCCTTGGTTACGGCAAAGGCACGAAGGCCAGTCACGTGATTATATCACTTTCTACGTCATAGCGATAGCAGCACCGGTCTTTCTAGTGGTGGCCCTGGAGGCCAACAGCGAGCTCATTGACAAGAAACGCTTATAGGAGATGCTCGCGAGGAGGGGGGAGGGGGACAGCGCGATCGACGTGTTCAGTTTGGTGGTGGTTAATGCAATGTGTACAGCTGCCAACACAGGCGAGGTGGTTCCACGTGAAGCTAACTAAAGTCGTAAAGAAACCACTCTAAGTGGTTCTGAAAAGAAATCGACATTAAGGTTTATACTGCGACGTAAAGCTCGCACAATGGGTGTCATTACTTACGTCGTACCTCACGGGAGTTTAGTGCGTGATGCAATGAAACGTGAACGTTTTTGGTATTGTTGTACATCAGACAGGTTCGGTAGAAAAAGTTGTGAAGCTCAAGGTGCCATATTATGTCATGCTACCAAACAATGGCTACGTTAAAGAATAAATTTATCAACATAAACCTAATATTCTCTTTTACGTTTCAGCGTGGACGCAGTAGTGCGGAATTAGTTAAAAGAAAAGAAAATAACATTTGCTATGCTGTTGTGTACAGAATGCAATGTTAGCTAATGCTGTCAGAATCTTCCAATCTTGCATAATTTTCGATGTTGCATCCTAATCAAATCGACGAAATTTCCGTAACCTAATTGGCGAACTCATTCGCCCTTCGCTTCATGGCGAACAGAGCAAACAAAAGCCTCTGCTTAAGCTAACCTAGACATATTGCCGCTGTTGCCGAGGGCTACACAATTTGCATTTTTCATCCTTTCTCCAGTATTCATTGTTTTTATGCGTCCAAAGTCGAAACGTCCGATTTTCGTTTGTAGTAGTTTTTCTTCATTACAACGCCTTTCGAATGGTGTCCTATAGTCTAAATAGCAAGGCTTTGTTAGATACCAAGACTAAGCTGAAGGCCTCGTAGTCATTACACCGAGGCTCCCCGACAAAGCTTTCTTCATTACGTGCACAGCGCACAGTGAGCAACGGCGTCGGCCAAGCAGGCTAACAGCACTATCAGTGGGATGTCTGCAATGGGTTGGTTTGGTGACGGTGGCAGTCTCTTTATTGCGAGACCCCCTGCCGTGGCAACCCTTATTTATAACGCGGCGAATGCACCGAGTGAAATCGTAGTCGGGCTAACCAGGCCCGACCCCATTACGAGATGTTGTGCGGCTCAGACTCCTCTTGCAGTTTACGAGAACGAAGGCGTCTCAGACTCATCGCGCTGTGACCTTCGCCTTCGCAGCCGCCGTGGTGCCCGCACTTCTGCTGATCGGGATGCCGTTGGCCGGATGCGACAGAGTTTGGTCCGTGGTGCTCCTCAGCCTAGCCGGAGCGGCGCTCGGCGTCCGAGAAGTGGGATTCATGGTCACCCACATCGACATGTCGCCCGATTTCGCCGGTAGGCCTTGAATGCACTCTGTCGTACAACTAAGAACGACCCACCGAACACACACGCGCGCCGACTTGAGGAAGCAAAGAGAGAAGCGAGCGAGATGTACAGGCAAAGTTTTTTTTTTTTTTTATGCCACACCGAGTCAGCAGAATTGATGTCTGTGTCTGTGACACGAGACGAGAACGTGGCTTGCAGAGGTGCACTGCCACCTCGGTAGTCCTCGATACAGGATACGTGCTGTTATTTTCTTCTCTTTTTATGAGCGGCGGTTATTCATTCTGAACCCTTCGCAGTGTCGCTCGATTGCTTTGATCAGGGATTGACAGGACGTAGCGCCTGCCTAGTCGTACCAGTACACGGGTCTCTCTTTAACTCGCCATAAAGGCTACCACATGAGAAGGGAGGTCGGTTCACTTATGCGCTAAACAGTCTGACATAACTGTGCAGAGCGGTTACCATGCGGAGTTATAGAGAAACTTTATTTCTGAATTACTCTTAGCCCGAGTAGCAGCCATCGGAGTCCAGCTCAGTCCAGTAGTCTGGACCCATAGATGTGTTTTATGTGGACCACCAGCAGAAGCTGTGGTGACCACAGTTTAGGGAGTTAAGCTCTCCCAGGTGTAGTAAAGGGAGGGGAGGGTGTTAGAACAAGTTCAAATGCCTGAAGTACCCCGGGGAGGATAAAAAGAAAGTAGGTATAGCAATCTGACAGCAAATACCATTGAAGCAAACCGCCGACCATTAAACCGTGAGTGGCTTCGTCGCTTGTACTTAGTGATCTGTCACCGCTTTCTGTCTTCCCATCAGTCTCACTCGCCGTCGTTTTCTTTCCTTCAATGTATGCGTCTACTTCTTCGCCAAGGTGAGCGCTTGTTTTCTTGCAGAAGTAACCTGTAGCTTCCCATTATTGTTTGTTTGCAAATAGGCCAGACAGGTTTACAAGGAAAAGTTGAAGGTAAAACTTGTCATTGTTGTTCAAATAACTTCTGTTTAACCAGCCGTATTCTCATCTACCGAACCACAGTAAGGTTGAACTACTTATGAGGCCAGTACTGGGAGATTGCATTACAACCAAAAGTATAAATGTGACAAAAGCTTAACAAGTGACAAGCGACAAAAGATTATTGTTGCAGCAGCATTCACCGTGCTACACGGACGATGGAGCGGTGCTTGAAGGAACATTGAACGTAGAACTTGCAAAAGAAATAAAAGCAATACAAGGTTCGACGAAGGGACAGTTTACCGCACAATACATCGGTCAAAACAGAATCGCCTTGTCCGAACACGGAAAGCAGTGTTTAGAAATTCTTAGTGTGACGAAATGTGCATCATCTTATTAATAAAAGTCGCCAGAAATATTCTAGTTCCCCCCTTTCCACCTTTCCACCCGTAGCTGCAATGGCTACGATTTGCAGGCAGCCTATTTGAATCGTGAAATACGTTAGCTTTTTCGAACTTTCGTCATTCCTGGAACAACGTGTGGACAGGTGCAGCAGCAAGAAAATTCAATCAATTGACAAGGCGAAGTTGGCCCTTCTTCCAAGTTGTTGCTGCTGTGACTTTCCTCGCGCACCAAAAAAAAAAAAAAAAGAACTTTCCCTGTGTAGGTAAGAATGAACCCGCTTTTTGCACAATGCGTGCATGGAAAATCTCAGTCACGTGACAACGTGCAATAATGAAGCCCCCAAAAGGGACGACAACCGAGCTATAGGCTTATCACGTTTAACGAGCACCGCCTCAAAACTTTGCCAGTGACAGCGTAGGCTTTAACAATCTGGACGTCAGACTATACATGCAACCCGCCGTGGTTGCTCAGTGGCTATGGTGTTGGGCTGCTGAGCACGAGGTCGCGAGATCGAATCCCGGCCACGGCGGCCGCATTTCGATGGGGGCGAAATGCGAAAACACCCGTGTACTTAGATTTAGGTGCACGTTAAAGAACCCCAGGTGGTCCAAATTTCCGGAGTCCCCCACTACGGCGTGCCTCATAATCAGAACTGGTTTTGGCACGTAAAACCCCATAATTCAATTCAGACTATACATGCAGTCCTCCGGGGATACCTCTACGAGCGCTTTACTTTTGCTCCATATGCAGATAAAATATGCATCCTTAGGGAAGTCAGTGATGAAGCAGGCTGGACAGCGCGTGACATAGTAAACACAAAGGCTGCGCAAACACTAAACAATCGTCAACTGGCGCTCTTTACTGTCTTGGCCAACTCTCTTCTTTCTCTTTGCTCAGCGATCAACACCGTTTACAACACCCCTTTTCTTCTACTTGATTACTTTTCCTTTCTTTCTTTCTTTCTTTCTTTCTTTCTTTCTTTCTTTCTTTCTTTCTTTCTTTCTTTCTTTGATGAACGGAAAACTTGCGCAAGCGATAAGGATGTAGTAACTGAGGCATCCTGAATGCCTGGAGCGCCTGCTTGCCGGGCTGTCAGCGGTGCGTTTCGGAAATGTTCCAAACGACGTGCCTCGAGGCTTGCTTTTACATATCATTCTTTACCGACGCGTTTGTTATGGCTCTTCCGTTATTTCAGGGCGCCGAATGCGGAACGCCTCCGTGATTGCTTCGGCGGATGCCGCCCTATCTCGGAGCAACCCAGAGGCAAACAAAGACCGTTTCTAATTTCCGCCAGCTCCTGGAAATGAGGCCACGCTCGCGTCCACGTTCGAGTGAAACACGAGCTTCTGCGCGTGACACTGAGCGGCCGACTATTTGCCTCGAGGAGAATTGTTTTCCAACCACGTCGAATAGCAATGTACGATGAAGACTGTTAGAACACCGTCATTTGTTCTTCAAGTAACTTTCTAAAGCATCCTTGAACAATATTCCTTAAAAAAAAAGAAAGGAACAAGCAGTCAAGTTCACGCGACCTGATGATAGAATGAAGGACGAACTTGAAGAGATTATATAAAACATCAAAATCGCTGACACTCGCTCGCCTTACTTAGCGACTTGACCGGTTGAGTTACTCTGCAACCACAGAGTGTCTTTCAGGTGTCAAATCAACAGACTGTCGACAACAGTCAAGCGGGAACATCGCATTTCTGCCACACGTCTTTCAATAAGAGTTCTCGTACGTACCTCAATGACACGGGTAGAAGCAAAGCAAACGCAATCAACAACGAGGGAAGGCAGCAAATATTTTCTCGCAGACCAATAAAGCCTCTGGAACTTTGAGGCAGACAGACTTCTCCGGAGATTGTCGGGATCGTATAATCCTACAAATTAAGAGTTATGCTGAGCCGGCTCTCTGTGAACCATAAATCGTCTTTTCTTTTCTTCTGCCCAGGAACACTTCTTGGAGTCACAAACACTATCGGAAATCTGCCTGGATTTCTCATGCCATACGTCGCTGGAGTACTAACTAGTGAAGAAGTGAGTTTTGTTTCAATTATCACATTCAGCTGGGTTTAGAGGGAACCAGACCCATAACACAAACAATAAAAAAGGTCGTGGGTTCGTGTGTCTTTATTAACTGTGTCTTAATTAAGATAAAGTTAATTAAGGCACTCGAACCAACGACCTTTGTTGGCGGCACCATGTGGCGTGGTGGCGCCACGAATTTTGGAGCCACTGAATTTTCCGGACAGTAAGATTTTGGACCCATGAGCCATCTAACGCTTTGGCCTTAGCAAAAGAAACAGCTCTGTTACCTTTCTTTCCATTGTCTTGGGGCCCGGATCATTTTTGAGAAGCGCCAAAACCAACTCGCTGCGAAATTTTCGTTGCTGTACTGAGGTCACATATAGGCGCTATAACGGTGCTAGTGACGTGTTATGTTTAGCCAAGAAACGAGGATGTAGTGTGCTCCGGTCAATTCATTTTACCTGCGCGGCTGTGTGTACGGGTTAGTTAAATGGTGAGTCAGAGGGTGAGCGACCGTAAAGAGAGACGACTGTACCAAAGTGTAATGAGTTTTCGTAGTTGCTCACCTTAGTTGGGCTCAGCGACATGCTGCGAAGTTAGTTCTTCGCTGACGAAGAATAAAAAGCACGACACACGAGGGACAAGATAGAATCACGACACTGCGCTCTTCTCGTGATTCTTTCTTCGCCATCGTGTGTGGCGCTATGCTTCGTCAGTGCGGAATACCGACTCGCCCAGTATTCTGCCCTTTGAAATTAGTTCCAAGAAAGAGAAACAATACTAAAAAAGAGAGCAAGCAGACGTCTTTGTTTTCTATTATCCCGTCTTGGGAAATTTCAATAGGGCCTGCATTCATCAGATTTCTCTTGCGTGAGAGCGTTGCTTCATTGGCCGACGTTTGGGCAACCGCCACTAGGGATAGCGATCCGCATGATAACGAGAACCACTACGACGATCGCAAATCATGGACTGCAGTTACGTAAGAGAAACTTCGCAAATCCAGGCCTAAACCTTTCACTGATAATGCAAAAAGGACCATACGGGACACAAGTTACTTGAATTATTAGTTGACGGCGCAAACTGTGCATCTAGTTAGATCATTTTTAATGCAGTTCAATTATAATAAGATCTAAGCTAAATTCATCGAATATATTCGTGTCTTCGCAATCTGTTAAATAATTGAGTGCTACTTCACCTATATCATAGTCAAGCACATATACCATAGCCCCCCCCAAAAAATGTTGATGTTGTCGCAATATGCGTACATAAAATAAAACTTGCCAAATATTTGTTGTTATCACAAAGTAACATAACGTGGACATGTCCTGTGAGTGAGTTAGAATGTGAATAAAGTTATTTGTACCCGCTCAAGACAAAGCAGTAAATACAGAGGGTCTAAATTTCAAACATATGCAATGCAACTCTACAAATGAATTTGAATTAAAACATCAACCTGATAAAATACACATTGATTCGCGTATATAATTTTCACTGTTCAGCCATTCGTTCCAGCAGTGAACGCTTGTTCCACTCGACCGGTCTTCAAGAAGAATTTGAACTTGGCCTAGTTGGCATTTACTGTATGACATGCTTTGATTAAGTCGGCTAAAATAGTTTGACGCGATAGTTGGATGTTAGCGCCACTGCCGTTGTTGGTGTTTCTTTCACTGTATTCGTCTTTCATTAGCGGTAAACATGTCACTCGGCGTTCGATACAAGTTTGCATGAAGATTACGAAGTTAGTGTGAGCGCACTTACTGCTTCTTATACAACGTATATAAGCATATAGTAATCAGCTTGTACATGTGCAGGCATAGCGTTACTGCGAAGCTTTAAATAGCGCTATGTAACATCTGCATATACATGCATACGCTATGGAAAAAGTTGCCCTCCTACCCGTCCAGGTCTTAGTTTTACGTTTTCCCTTCCTTTTGTTAGTGAAAATAAGATATAAATAAAAGAGCAATGGGATATAGCTGAGTGCGCTACTCCAAACGCTGGCTGAGAAGCTATCGGGAGAATCGGGAGGGGGAATAGGCTGTGTTTGTGTGTATGTTTGCGTAATAATGCGCAAATATGATTCTGCCAAGGTAGGCCAGGCAAACGGCCCCTATGAGACACCTGATGTGGCTTCGGATCCTGCAAGACTCCAGTAGTAGTCTTGATAGTAGTCTTGCAGAGTACACATAGTCTTCTTTCTTTTCTAATTCTAGGAATCACGACCCTGTTTACAGTTTTTGTTAATTCGAACGGTTGTACCCATCGTATTTTTGTTATCTTGCCTTTTTTCTCTCTCTCAGAATAATTTGTTGTATGCTGCTTATTATAGTAAGAGAAAGTCCACATCAACTCTGCTGCTGCAATGTGTGTCAGATATCTTCACTTGTCTGCAGCCCCCTGACAAAGGTTCATCCACCGACTGAAATTGTTGGGCGTTAAAGCTAAGATACCACGAAGTTGTCAAACTCAATTTCCTTCATTTGTCGTCTGGCCCGTTAACAAATGCTAATATCGAACACTGAGATGATGAAACACACAGTTCTTCCGCAGAGAGCGTTTGTTCCATTACTACGCTTTAGTACCGCAAGCTTCTTTAAGGTAGCTTGTTGGTCGTCATGTTTCCAGCTATAGTGAGAAACAAAAATTAACAACTTCCAATACACAGACGCAAGTTTGTTCTTGTGTCCTAGTGAAAAGGCGAAACCCACTCTGGAGGATCGGCCATGAATCGGGCTGTGATAAAAAAATATTATCAATTATGTTTATTATTTTGTTACACGCAAGCCTATCAACCGAACGTCTTCGTTTTTCCTTCAGAACTCGATCCGGACGTGGAGCTACTTCTACTACATCGCCGCAGCCGTGGGAATCGTCTGCGCAGCCGCTTTCTTGTTCTTCGGCACCGCCGAACTGCAGCCTTGGGGCAAGGGCGCCGAAGCACAGGAACCGGCTGTCATGGACGAGAAACCGACCAAGGAGGAGAACAAGACGGAAAGTTCGAGACTCTAGGTGTTCGTCGCGACATTCGATCGGGACACTCCAAGCCTATAGGTCACCAGGCGGCCAGGGAGAAAGCGATTCCATCATTTGTAACATCAAGAACCGCTCGTCCTCCCGGCATCGTCTTCCGAGACACCAAGGGGAGCCGGAACACCGAGACACAGTTGTTTGTCTTTCGTATTGGTCAGGCTTGAACACTGGTTCAGCTTACAAGTATAGACTCGTCAAATGTGTTTTGCGGCTCGATGGGGGAGGAGGGTGAAAGTGTAAGGCATGGGTTTCGGGGTACTGTCCCTTGCGCAACCGTGTATACCTGCGTACGTTCTCGGGCGCCATCTCGGCTTTCGTTCGCGAAACAGAGCTGTTGCGCAACTATATCCCTCACAACTACACGTTATGCGTACGCAAAAAAAAATGAAGAAAGAGAGGAAGGAAGTCGCCCGGTGTCTTCCGAGAAGTAAATGCGGACCATTATCATTTATCATTGAGCATGACGAACTTGAACGATACAGTTACAAGCAAGAATTAAAGCAACTACTTATTCACAACTACCATATTTACAGTTATTTAAGATGTCTGCGAAGATACTTCCCTTCGCTTGCTTCGTTCAGTAAACTATAAGTCAGCAGAGCGTCTTCCACGAAATAGGTTAAAGTTCCGTACAGGGGCCTGTGCTCGCTTAGCGGTGGTAAGGAATGATATTTTGCGATAGCTAAAGCACGCCTTCGCAAAGAGAGTTTACCGTCTTAGCGCAGCGCCGAACATCCTTCTTCTAACTACCAGGAAACATGTCAGACTGCTGGCTGACTGCCATGGCGCGCTCCTGAACGTAGTCGCATCAGCGCCTGCTTGGTGAGGTTGTTGTGGAGTTTGGTGCGTTTTCGCGTAGCTATCCATTGATGACCGCACTGAAAAGAGAGGGTGGGGTCGCAGTTGGGCAGGAGTTTTAATATGGCCGCGTCTACCAACGCTTCGATCACCTGCCCGTATCGGCGCGCAGGTCCGTGCAATATAGGTTGGATCCGGTGCGAAACACTCCTTGGCGAAGCTCCCCGGGCTTTTAATATACTCGCTATACGTCGGGTAAAAGAGGGAGCATTTTCTGGTTGACGCAAGCATTATAACCAGCCGCGACATCTTTACGCACAAAATCTATACCTTAGCGAATGCGCTTTCTTTACTGGAGTCGCCGCAAGCTTTCACTGAGTCCATACGAAGTCAAGCGCGGCCCATGGCTGTTGGCGTGTTTTCAACCGCAAAAAAAAACTTGTTGCCTGTGGTGCAGGCTAACAGGCAAGCCAAAGAAGCTTGTTCATTATAACAAAGAGTCGTTAGACAGAAAGAAGAAAGTCACTCAGCCTGCCAATACTTCTAGACATTCCTGCTGAAGTATTGCCTACATTTAGCAAATTCAGAAGGTCAGGCAGTGGCACCATCACTTCCTCAGTTCTGGCAAGGTGCTAGTTTAGGAATGAAAATAGAATTTGACTGGTTCATGGAGTTCAAGCTCCGAAACCAACACTGAGGCTGTCAGAGACATCCGTATTGGAGGCTTCCATATTAGTGTCGACAACTGATTTTTTTTAAATTGCACCTAAATTCATCGTAGCAAATCTAAATTTAGATTTCGCCCGACATCGAAATGCGGCCGCTGCGGCCAGCAATCGAACCATCGACCTCGTGATCATCGGTTGAACGCCGTAGCTACTGAGCCTCGGTGATGGGTGAAAAATTGAATTTGTCTCGCAGTTTTTCACCATTCACACGTAACCCTTTTCGGCAGATGGAACTCTGAGAATTTTCCAAAATGGCAGCTTAACAGCCTCATACATATTATAGCCCGGCTTTATTGGTCAACTAATTAGATAACGCATGTAGCCTTATACTTCAGCTGACAGCCTTCATGATTTTATTAGCTGGTCACGCCGTATAGACCGGCAAATTCGTAAGTGCTTGAATGTATAGCTGTGAAAAACAGTGACCGTTCTCTCTTTGTATCGACTGCTCTGTCTGTTCAGGTGTGCCAAAGAATACAAGAACTTACGAATTCGTCATGCTGCCTTTTCAGCAGGTGTATAAAGTTATTTTAGCCTTTCACTGGACAATGTTTACGAAATATTAGACAGTTTTATAGCGTATATTTTTATGACGTTGGGTGATAGAAAGCTTATGAAAAGAGCCAACATCAACTTCGCGTGTACATACTTATATACTAATGTTTGTGTTAGCGCGAGAGAAAATTACATATATATGTATATTGTTGAGACACACATGTTTTGTGCACTTGTTGTATTTTATGCTCAGAGTTGACAACTACGATGGTATTTAATAAATAAATAAGTTTATATGTTCAAAAACAACCGCTTGGTTTGTTTGTTCCTGATGTAAATCAAGCGATCATCGTTGCAATATGAGGACCTTTGTTTTTCGTTGTTGAAGTTGTTGAAGTTCAAGACCGGCTAAGTAATCCTAACATTATTTACGATGTTGCAGTACACTGGGTTACGTAGGACTTACTTTGACGTTACACAGATTATCTGCTTTCCCTAATCAACCTGATAATTACCGCTTACTTCCATACGTTATACTGTGTCATACAATATATATATATATATAGCCAGCGGGTCTTTGCTTGCTACACAACTTAATTAGAGAAAGAGAGGATGTTCCAGTGAAAAGCTTCTTTACTCAACGATAGGTAATTTCCCCGATGCTTTTCTTGGCTTCATTGTCTGTTGCCTTTATATGGTCATGATTAACAAAAATCGAGCCCCTCGGTTTCCCTTCTGCTCTCTCGCTCATTCATAGCGAGGGTCACAAATCTGGCAGCCTTCATGTCATTAGGTAGCATACGAGGGCCTTTTAGCCGCGTACCCGCTCTCCTCAGTTCACTTGTTACGTGACAACATCGGACGACAAAAAAGGATGCTCCACACCCGCCCATCATGTCTCTGAGTGGCGCTGGCTAACACTCCCAAGGCCAGCTCTAGTAAACATAGATACCCAAGTAAGTGGACGGATTGATAGCTGTCACCGTAGCACATTTGGTAGTGCAACGCACGCGTAATGCGGAGGTTGCGGGTTCGGCTCCCACCGGCGGCAAGTTATCTTTTCATCCGCTTTCATTATAAGTTTTCTTTATCATTTGCGACATTTGAAATTCAACCACAGCTAATTTCCCTGATGCTTTCGTTGGCTTCATTGTCTGTTCGCTTTATATATATATATATATATATATATATATATATATATATATATATATATATATATATATATATATGGTCATGATTAACAAAAATCGAGCCCCTCGGTTTCCCTCTTGCTCTGTCGCCCATATATATATATAAGAAGCTAACAAACACAGACCCAAAGGACACCATAAGGGAAATAACATGTTCTCATATTATATATATGTATCACCTCGTCTCTGCCGTATATGTTACAATATTGACCGAGGCTGTCGACCCCAGGATTCGGGTAGGTACGTCTAGGGGGCCTCTCTTTGCTCGCTCGCCGAGCCGCGCACATTGAGGCACTCTAGGTGGATGGATGGGATGGATGCTATGAGCGTCCCCTTTGAAACGGGGTGGTGGGTTGCGTTGCGCCACCGCGCTCTTGTTATTATTTTACCTATATTTTTGAGCAAACACACAGATACAAAGAATTCCCAGCATCGAAAACTTTGAACCATTACTGGGAAGTCTGTTTTTGTACGTCTCCGTTGTTTGTGGTCTCCGTACTTTTATGCCACAAAACCTCCAATCACCTGTTACTAATCCCCCTGGTATCCCTGAACCCAAGGGCTACAAGGAGGCCAGAGGAGCCTAAATTGGCAGCTGGGTAGATATCTTCATATTCCAATAAAACATGTTCCATCGTTTCTCTAGCTTTACCGCAGCAAGCACATTGGTCTTCGGCCTTGGTGTAACTCGCTTTATAACTACGTGTTCCAAGGCATCGTGATATCGCTTCGAAAGGTAAGGAGCTTCCCTTTGAGTTATTATACATTGCTTCTTTCCTGATTTCGTTTTTTTTTCCTTTGAAGCAGTAAGTCATAGCAGGTACGTGTAGAGTTACTTTATATGCTCCCCAAGGGGAGCATACAGAGTAACTTTAGGTACGTGTGCCCCGTGGCGCCATCTGCTGGCCGTTCACCGCACGGTGACATGTAACTGAATGACAGAGAAGAATAGAAATTGGTTCCCACGCACGGAAGGCCACAGTTGAACTGCAGTCACGATTTTCGCCTAGCACACCCTTTCTAGTTTTAGGCTATTTTAGCTTATCTCCATCTGCAGTTGCCATATGCCCTTCTCTGGGTGCATTCCTTTGTGAAATCTTTATTTGCATGGGACGTGTCTACATGTCCTCCCGATGTCATTTTTGCTATGAACCTGAGATTATTGATCCGTTCTTTTATTGCGATAGCAATTACATGGACACTTCAACCGGATTTCTGCCGTCGGCGTCGCCGTCGCCATCGCCGTGAGGTTCCGTATAGATAAAATCTTCGCCGTGCGCCGTATGCCCGAGCGGAAGCGTGCGGGGACGCGCGCTATCACGGAGAGCGAACGCACTCAATCTCCCACGCGCAAGCAAGGAAGCGGGAAGCCAGCGCCGGAGGGAGCGGGGAGGGGGGGGGGGCACTTCTACTCTGCCAACAACCGCGCTCGTCGCTCGCCCGCACCGTCTCTTATCTCTCCCACGCGCAAGCAAGGAAGCGGGAAGCCAGCGCCGGAGGGAGCGGGGGTGGGGGGGTGGAGGGGGGGCGCACTTGTACTCTGCCAACAACCGCGCTCGTCGCTCGCCCGCACCGTCTCTTATCTCCACACGGCTCTGACCTTTATGCACTGTGCATTCGCCGCTCAGTTTCTGTTGAAACGATAGACCGCACGTACCTTCGCCCGCTGCCAGCGTTTTGACAGTCGTTGTCTGCAGTCATTCAGTGTGATCTATTCATGTTTGTTTGTGCGCGCTCACACCACGCTTGTTCATTCAGTTAGTAATAGTCGGGCCACATTTTCCAACGCACGCTACACATGTAATGCTGCCCGGATCGGCAGTGCAGCGCTACAGGTGTGTCCCTTCGCACGCGCTGCCCACGGGAAGCGCTTCTCATCAACACCACCGTTTCACACGCGCCTTCTCGTGGTCATCGAGTCTCTCTTCATGTCGGTCTACTTACGCCGCAGCACACCTGCTTACTTAATCAGCTCATGTTTACCACAATTCATATTGCTACCAAAGCCGCTCACCTTACTTCGTATGACATTGCTGTGTTGCTATCGCATTCATTGCTTCGCCCTTAGGGCGAAACTGTGACCTTTTTTTTATACTGCCGTGGGTTTTAGATCGAGAACAGAACACTCACCAAAGCGCCAGTCTATCGCCACACAAGTGCCTTTGGTCACCTGGGCCATATATAATTTTCTGCGCGGCACAAGTAAATCGCCGCGTTACATGACATTCATTTTGATGCCCTTTTCGAAATCGCTCTGCGGATGGCGAGTTTCAATTAATTTATTAAGTAATTATGACTTGCTTCCCTGTGTCTACTTTTCTTCCTTCTTTCTTCTATTTTACAACTTGCTTTGGTTTTCCTATGGCAGACTGTTGTTGTTGTTGTTGACCTAAGCGGTTGTCTGACTTGGCGAACAACGCGAGCTTCTTTTACAGCGTAAGCTGTTATGGGCTCATTCCAATAGCCGTTCCGGTTCGCGATGACGTCCGCCGCCGCCGCCGCCACTGGTTACCGTAACCGCTATCGCTGGAAATGCGAAAAAAAGTACCCGGTCCCTGCCGGGATCAAACCCAGGCCCGCTGCGCGGGAGTCGGATACTTTACCACTGAGCCACGCAAGCGCTTGCTATCAGGCCGCGGAAAAATGCCCTATAAACGCGCCCTAGGCAGGTGCGCAGCCGATGACGACGAGATGCGATTCAGACGAGGCACGCAGTGAACGCGGGATCGCGTTGACTGCGCAATACCGCGTTCACTGCGCGCCCAAGTTACGAGATGACAAGTTTACGAGATGAAGATTACAAGAAGACAAATTACGAGATGACTGACAGTCAACGCGGGATCACGTTGACTGCCAGTATGGTGGTGCTATCTAGTTAAGGTGCCTGCAAACGCAGCGTGCCCGACATGTAAGCTGCATATAGCAATTGCATGCTGCATGTAACTGGACCTGGTTAACTCAAGCAGGCTAGGTGACTATGTGTCACCAGCCCGTTTTGAAGATTGCAATAAAGAATCATGATCATCATCATCAACAACAACGTACCGTGCCACGGCCACGGGTCAAGGGATGTGAGATGTGCGCCACGTATTCTGGATACCTCTTTGGTACACGTTATGACGTCTCCTCGCAAGTTACGAACCACTGCTGAAGAAGCGAATCATAGAGGTACGTGCGCGGCTACAACCAGACATCATCAACCAGACAGCTGTGCAGCGAGCATTACAAGCCGCAGCTCGCCGTCGATGCCGGGCGGACCGTTCAGATTGTTCTCGTCAAAACGAGGCAAAGAGACTTTGCCGCGAAGACCCTGTTGTGCGTGGTGCCGAAATTGGAGCTACTCTTGAGCCGCTCCACCAGCTTACGCTGTGACTGTGCTGCGTGTGCCGCGCAGGCCTGTGACTTTCTTCCTCTTTTATTAACAAATTATCATCTAAGTTGTAACTTCCAACTTCCAATGACTATCAATACTGCTACTTCTCCCTGTCTTCATTCTGTTATTTCTAATGCCCTCTTCCTTGCCAAAGGGTATGCCGGTACGTGCCATTATTTGGAATCATCATCATTATTATCATCATTACGTTCGTTTTCCGTGATGAACTGAGTGCTAAAACTCGCGCGTACTCTTCCAAATGTTTTAGCCATATTTCATACAATTCGACCAGCGCATGCCCTTAACGTTAATTTTCCGGAAATATGCTGAAATTCTGCTCGCTTAGGTTATAGCAACCACAAAAAAACATGAAGCCGCTTTTATGCAAAAGATAGCTCTTTGTGGGCTCGAGTGGACTGCCGTGTGCAAAGCTGAACATCAGGTATTCTATCCCTGCAAAACAGAATACACAAGATGACTCAGTTTGACGTCTCCTTCAGCCGCGTAAGTTTATTATTTCCCTATTCCGTGGCAGGGATTAAAACCTAATTACAGGGGGATATCGGGAGCGCGCCGGTAGGGTCATTTCGGCCTGCTCAGCAAAATCAAAATCCCCAAAAGAGAAGATCACCTATAACGCCACAAGGACCGGTGAATCGATAAAAAGTTGTTACCGAGATAAACTTCCAACCCTCTCCGCTACGCGCTCACTCTCGTTCGCAGTAAAAATAGGTCATATGTACTGGTGTCGTTCAGTCCTACTTTGATTACCTTGCACTCCTACTCTGATTACCTTGTGTTAGATTGGTGCGCCTCCCTTAGACCGATAAGCAAATGAGGAACCAATGGTGCCCTTCTAATATGTAATTTGTCTTTTGCTTCGTTACATTGAGCAATATAAAGATAGTAGACACATTTCCCGGAAATAGTATAATAATGAGAGATTAAGAGGAGCGTTTTCATTAAAGAATTCAGAGTGAAAAGAATTTGAAGTAAAGACAGAATATTTCACTTGATGTGTTTTAAAAACGTGACACATTTCTCTGATGGGGATTGGTCACACAGGGGTCACACAGTTAAACGAGACTGCGAATTTAAAGACTACCTGACTTCCCATTCCAATAATTCTTCCTGCATCGTCCATGTAGCACACGCTGTTATGAACGTCGTATTTCACGAGTTCACATGTTAGGAAAGTTATCGACGTGCCATAATATGCGACGAAGAAGTTTGAAAACGCGGCTGTCGACGGGCTCGCGCCGACCTCACGCGGAGGAGGACGAAGAACGTGCGAACGGTTCTGTGAGGACGCATCTTAATGCCCCGTGCCGCGGCTCTGCCTTTTCCCGACTAAGCCCGAGCTTCTCCGTCTTCGGGTACTGCACTTGGCATCGCAAAGACAGTGCCAGTTGAAGCCGAGGCACGGCAAAGCATAGTAAGTGTATTTATCGTTTTGTCCATCACGGAGCGTGCTAGGGACTAAGGCTGTTGCAGCAGCAGCAGCAGCCATTCTTCCTGTGACGCAGTTTCACCCCTGTCTTCCGTGAAAAGCGATTTCACTTGACCAGCCACTATCGCTAATAATGTGTGCGCTATACCCCAACTGACCGGAGTTTGTTCTGACGAACCATTACAGGGCGCGAGGCGCTTTGTGAATACAGGGCCTGTCCTGATATTACCAACACGCAAGTGCGTCTGCCGGCTACTATAGGTGCTAATCTCTCTACGCAACAGCAGCGACATCAGCGAGATTATTACAGTACTAAAATTGAAAGTACAACCTCCATGCGCGCTCGGTCAAGCGCGCTGGTGCCGCTGGTTCGAGACAACGTCCCTTAAGAATGCTTTTCCAAATGGGCTGGTCACCGCTACACTTGTGGTTTTTGTCAAGCAGTGGCTTTCGATGCCCTCTTTTACCGGGAACAGCACTCTGCGCCTGCAAAGCTAAGTGGTGCCTTATCGACTGCCGTGACCTATGCTATATCACTCGCCAAGTGGTCGTCTTCGCTGCCAGCGCAACTATAGCGGCGGTCTGCTAAGACGGCACCACTTGCTGAGAAGGAAGTATTCTCGAACCAGTGATCTCCACTATATAGACGGCCTCAAACACACACTGCGACAGAGCTTCCTCTCACTATAGATAAGTGCTCTAGACGCTGTAAACACATTGTATAACAACACGAGGACACGTGGTCCACGGGTATTGCATACTCACGCGCCTAAGTCCCTAATGCAGAAAGATTTTGGTTCCTGAATATGTTTCATCACTGATCAACCACCTTCGTCAATATTATGTACGCTATCAAGATTGTCTGGCCCCTGTTCTTACAAGACTCTCTTACGTTGGGAAACTCTTAAACAAATACGGGCCCTGAATGTTCAGACGCGTGCTGTAGCTTCCACTCCAGTGCCACGCAATTGGGAAACGTTAGTGTTGCCTCGTCGCAAAGGCCGAGAACGCATATAAGACCTCCAATTACTCCACACACACTTAAGTCATTGGTACGTTCGCGGGCATTCGTGGTGCATTTCTTTTGCCCCTATTAAATCGGGAGTAATCGCGTGTTTGTTTCTTTTCAGGACAGCTGTACTCGGTTGAAGAGCGCCACTTTGAACGCTTATCAACATGCAAGCCATTCCAAGTATGGCGGGTGAGAGCGCGCTGCTTTGTTTCTTTAGTGTGGTCATCTGCTTCAGGAACGCCAGTAAAATATTTTTCTTTTTAAGCAGGGGGGGGGGGGGGGGGGGGGAGTGGGGGGTTGGCTTTACGGACACGTTTTGCAGAAGGCTCTGAAATAAGACACCTCGCGGAGCCCCTTGTTTGATATTTTCTGTATTTCAGCTTTATAATACATAAGGTTTTCTAGTACGCATGTTCTTTGGGACCCAACACAAATCTGTAATCGAAAAAAAATGTTGTAAGCCCGCACAGCGATAATACAGTGTATGTAAAAGAGCACTCGACGGAATAACGTCACGATTTCTCTCCTTCGATTTTATTCCTTTTTTGCCATCCACTGCTCATGACGGTCCGAGACTCGTTATAACAAAGGACCGCTGGCGAAGCTCGCCAAGCAAAAGGATTAGAACAAGAAATATATCATACTATCCCGGCTCTAGTTGATCAACGGCAATACGCTGCCTTCTAGTATGATGTCCACCTAGTGCTGGTGTAGCCCTGTGAGATGAAAGAGTTGTTTAAGCCCAACTTTCCTGTGCCCGAAAGGGACTACTTCAAATTTCTCTGGCACCTTCTTACGAAAGTGTTCGTTGCTCTCGGCGGCACCACTAAGTCTGACGCGAGTCCTCACAACCTTCGTCGGGCAGTACTAAGTACTAATCCAGCAGAAAGCGCCATATACTACGAGAAGCCGGTACCGTGGGCGTCGCTCGTAGTACACCTACAATAGTTTTAATGAAAACAAAGTGTAATTAAAGGAAAAAAATAGCTGCGTAAGCGAGTGGAATCATCGCCCCTTTAGCACAGCGTTAGACGCTTTTCATACCAGCCTGAAATAAAAATACATAAATAATATTACTATACAGTGAAGCGGTTACTATTATGTATAGATGTGATGCTGCTGGGAAGGAATTCGCTTAGTTGTCTTCTGATCACGATAAATGTTATTCGCGCACCACTAGAAACGAGGACTAGGAAACTACACATAAAATGCAAACTTTATCACGGCCACAGGAAACGTAGGTAGAAAAAACGGGAAGGCGCCAATTGCGTACATGTCCTAGTAGTAAGTTGTAATTGACTGTGTATTGAAATGAATGAATGAATGAATGAATAAATAAATAAATAAATAAATAAATAAATAAATAAATAAATAAATAAATAAATAAATAAATAAATAAATAAATAAATAAATAAAAGGGGGGAAGGAAATTACTGCTGTCACCTGAACGGCGGTTGGGGTAGAGGTAGGGGAGTAAAAGTACAGGGAGAGAGGATAGCAGAGAGGATATGGTAAATAAACTACTCCATATTTTACAACAGCGCGACCAGGTAAGAGATATCCATAGTTCGCTTGTGGACTGACTTTCTCGAGAGGATTTGTCACCCGAACCCGCATACCGGCACTGTACTACAGTCCGGTTTATGATTAAGGGGCCTCCCACGAGGCTCCACAAGAACTTTTCGCTCTACACTGTAATTTGTAAAGCACTCTCGGAGGGAGTATTCTCCTGGAATAATTCTTGAAACTGGCTTAATAGTAGTAGCGGAAATAAACACAAATGAAATGTTGCAAGGACCGCAGATCATCTGCTGGAAAACTGGGCTTGGTCATACGCTCACATACCTCAGCTACGTGCGCCTTTCAGCACTAGACCATAGAGCGCATACTAGTATACTGAGCATGTGTGAGCACATTCTCTACTCGAGTAATTTCATGTACAGTACTGCACTTGAAGCCACTGTATAAAAAAATAATTATAGCGCGTGTAAACTCAGCATCCGCACCCGCATCCGGTGGCCAATAAATAAGGCTTTCGAGCATCAAAGTTCGCTTCTTCTGTGATCCGTTTCGCAGTCCAATCTAAGATGGCCTTGTTCCCTTCTCAGCATTGTAAGGGACAGCGCACTTACGGATGAAGAACACAAAGAAGTAGACGGACACTAGCACTGACTTCCAACTGAAATATTTAAAAGTAGGGCCCAAATGTATATACACTCGCACACGCGATTTTCGAACAAGCTGCCACGTTGCCACGTCGCAAAAACAGAAGCGAGTTTACGTTAAGTGCTTTGTTGCTTACCATAGGTTTCCAACCAGCCCGGTCACACACGTCTCTTCTCAGCACCTTATGCAACATCTTAGGAACAAGAAGAGAGGAAAAAAAACAGCACGCGTTGATACTCGCAAAGTACCTCGATGCAAGAAGAGCACCGGGTGTCTAATGGCTACGTCGGATGTCGAGGTGGCCCTCGGCATCGACTGATGCCATGTGAGGGCTCTCATGGAAAAGGATGAGCGCCCATTAGGAAACTCAAGCCGGACAGAGCAACCGGTAGATTAACGTGGAATGCAATACCCGCGCTCCGACATCGCGGCAACTTGAGGCGCTCCTTCGCCGCGGCTGACGCTCCTATCTTGCGCCTTGCGACGTGTGTCATCATTACCGGTCTCTTAACACCGCGCTAGGGAAAAAGCTATTAGCACGAAACAAAAACTAAGAAGCAATAATCTGGGGTGCTCCAGTGATAGATAGGAGATTCCACACAAAATTACAGCTTTATTACAGTTTTCGCTGGCAGTCATTTATTACACTAGAGAAAAAAAAAGAAATTCGGCGGTACTCGTGAGCTCTGTAAATTATTTAAATTTCATGCACTAACTTTTAATTAACTACGGTGCGCACTTATAAATCTGTAATTGAAGGTCATTCGCGTTCATTGACACGTATACTTAGGAGCAATCCCAAAATTAACATGATCTCGAGATACAAGTCCCCAAACTTAGGGACTAAATGAATTTATGTTGCAGGTAGCTTCTTCCGACAGTGCATTAAAAAGAAATATCAAACGCCACTGCATTTGGCCACCCTTTAGGAACGTATATGTTGCGAAACCAGAGGTAGGGGCCTAGGGATTCCTACTAAGCGGAAATATGCCTCGAACGTGCCTACGAACTTTAATTTCGCAATGTATCGTTGAAGTATATATTTATTGAGGATTAATCACTGAATCTTGCTTCATTACAAAGCTGTCTGGCGATTATCCAATTTTTTGAAGACTCGCACTGTCATGAATTTCGGCAAGGAAAATGTCTTTTGCTAAAAATCCCCCATTTTCAAATAATGGAAACTGTCACAGTTGAAACACGAGGGCGAAAAAGAGGCGACTTTGCGGCCTCAAAAAGTGATCCCATCTTCGTCGCAGACATCGTGGCGGCTCGCTACGTGTTCGCGGTGGCGGGCTTCTTCGGTCTGATGCACCTGTACGTGCAGCGGCTCAACCTGAGCGTCGCCATCGTGGCCATGGTGCGCATGACAGGCGACAGGAACCGCACCGCGGACACCGGCTGCAACTTCGACGGCGCGGGAAACGCCTCGACCAGGGAACTGGTGCGCACTCACTGAAACGCGCAGATCGTTAACGCACCCAAGCTCCGGCACCAGTAAATGCGTCAAGAATGTATTCGAACTTTTTTTGCTGCCGTGCCGCAGTATCTGTCAATCTACCCCATTAATGCGAAGCATTCTTCTCCAAGTCCAGTCACTTTTTGGTTGGCGAGCTTATCTTGCCGTTTTCGGGGGCCGATCCCGGTGAAAGTGCAATATAATTATGTTTGACTAGGGTCACTTGGCACCACTGAGGCCCAATGGATATGTTCGCTCTGCAACATTTACATTATTCATGCAGCCATCCTCTACAAATCGCGAATGCTTCGCATTACGTAAATGTCAGCAACAGTTGAGTGAGCCAATTTAAATTTCTTTTCCATCCCTGAATCTTTCAAGATATTGCAAGAACGCTTCCGCACCGACATTTACGTGCGCAGTAAAGAAACCCACGAAGTTAAAATCAATCTGGAGTCTCTGTGCCGCTTTACGACGTTATGCGTCCTCGAACAGCCATCAACCTTGCTTCCATAGCAATTGTTGTCCAGTTTCGTTCAGAGATGTTAGGTGTAGTGTTGTTATCAGATCCGGCAAGCATAAATGACAGACCGGAGAAGCGTCAACGTACATCGTTCGTTCG
Source organism: Dermacentor silvarum (assembly GCF_013339745.2). Taxonomy (NCBI): domain Eukaryota; kingdom Metazoa; phylum Arthropoda; class Arachnida; order Ixodida; family Ixodidae; genus Dermacentor; species Dermacentor silvarum. Next base: position 60,668,813 of record NC_051157.2, read on the forward strand.
ATCTCTATATGGGGGTGCAAGTTTAATTATATATTGGCTGGCGGATACGCAGACGGGCGACTTCGACTGGGACGAGCAGACCAAGAGCTCGGTGCTGTCATCGTTCTTCTACGGCTACATCCTGCTGCAGTTCCCGGGCGGGCGGCTGGCCGACCGATACGGCGGCAAGCATCTGATGGGCTCCGGCATCTTGGTCTCGTCGCTGCTCACGCTGCTCACGCCCGCCGCCGCCAGACTGCACTACACGGCACTCATGCTCGTCCGATTTCTCATGGGCGTCGCCGGGGTACGCTCATCGCCCTATAGTTCAGTGATAAAACGGCGCTTGTCCTTTTCACTGATTCGTGGATTCATGCGGCTTAAGGTGCCAGTAGGAGGAGGACGAGGAGGAAAGAAAGGGAGACGGCAGGGGTTTTAATTTAAGGTCTGCTTAAGGCCCCAAAGTAACTCTCAACCTATGAGAGACGCCGTACTTGAGAGCGCCGGAACAACTTTAGCTCCCTTCAACGGGCGCCTAAATCTTAAGTAAATGAACGTTTCTGCATTTCTCTCCCATCCAAATGCGACCGGTACGACTGGGGATCGAACCCGCGAGCATGTGCTGTCGTTTTCACTGAGAAGCTCAAGCAATGCACCAGTCGCTACTGCAGCGCCTTGTAAATTTTTGTCCTATGTTCATCGCATGACATATTAACACTGCGTTATTGCATTATGCTGTCAATTTAAGCGTAATTGGGCATGTTTTTGAAGATTTAGAACGGCAGTGGGTGATCAAGAGAGACATCAGCCCGAAGCCAACGTTTCGGCAACTTCCCGCACTTCGGCGAGAGGGACCCTTATAAACCCTGCCACGAAAGCAACCGTTGCACGGACAAAGACAAGTCCACTTGTGGAAACTTTGGCTCCAGGCTGACGCTTGCCTTGTTCGTCCATTGTTAACCAATTCGAGTCTCAATATTCCTGTGACTCATTTGACTTGTTTGGATTGCGTTTGTGCAAGACAAGAAAGAATAGATTTACGCAAAAGAAGAAAATAAAAAAGAGTGAAAAAGAAACCATCCTCTAATACAACTCACCGAAACTAACCTGTTTTGTGATGTAGCAGTAAAGTGGAATTACGCGTAATATGCGAAGCGCCCTCCGATGCATGCAGAATCATACGGAACACACGATAAACAGTTGGGCAGAAGCCACTGGCGGATTTTTGTCAATCAAGCGATAGCTTCCCCGGTAGACCTAGTAAGATATGCCATTGGAGAAACTTACTAGTTAGCTTTGTTAGGTAATTCTGCGAGGAGTGCGCGTTATGAAGCGTTCCACTGCTTCCAGGATCGGCCCACTTTAACGACCACATTAAAATTCTTGCCAGCACACACGTCGGGCACTGCTATCAGAATTGGCCCACCAAGTCAACCAAATTTCATTATACTGTCTCCTGGATCAGCCCAGTTTACTCGGCCAGTCAGCCAGCCATCCAAAGTGGAGTGAAGATCCAATAAAACCTTCGCTCTAAAAAAGTGTTCCCCTCGCTTAACTCGCGCTGTGTCGTCGTCTGCGCAGAGCTGCTGCTTCCCAGCCATGCAGGCGATGCTGGCCCAGTGGGTGCCCAAGGCGGAGCGCACCATCATCTCCAACATCGTGTTCACTGGCTCCTTCACCGGCACCGTGGTCGCCATGACTTCGACCGGCGTCATGAGCGACTCCGAGGTCTTAGGTGGCTGGCCGTCCGCTTTCTACCTCTTCGGTGAGCATGGCGCACGGTGGCTGCGAACGTCGTCCCTAGAGTGCGCGAGTGATGCGCATCTGAATCTGTTGGTGCCTCGTGTGGCAAACACTTTGGCACCAAAGTCTCAACGTTATGAATAACGAAGCCCTATAAGCTCCGTGAAAACCGGTGGCCTGCAATGCGCGTTTACCTTACAGCCGTGTATCAATGTGTGATATAATTTTATCCAGTATCGAGGCAGTTATGTTTCTTCTCTTAGAACAACTTTTCGACTATGCTTGGCTCTTCGATAGCTTTACTTCAGCGTTCACCCACATTGGCTTGCCCTCTAGAAATTGTCACTGCATGCTTCCGCAATACACTCGGAGGTTCATGGCTTAAGGATTATGCAGTTGCCGTTCAATGCAATTGGAGAATAATTGTTGACACGCAGGAAATAAGCAGACTGAAGCATTGGTGCTGCGCCTCGTTCTTTTCCTTTTAATCCTCTTGTCTAACACACGGTTTTGCTTCCTGGAACGCCAATAGCACCCATGATTGTTTAACAAAACTCGGTGTTTGGAAACTTCCTCGACGAACTTTTTTAACTTACGGAAACATGTGGCATGCACTTCACATTGACAGACAAATAAAAGAAAATGGATGACGAAGCTAGCTTATTTATTTACTCTCTTTATTCTGAGTACGTTTGAAGAGCTTGACAATGGGCTTGCTAAAACATTTTGATGGCACCGTTGCACGTTCAGGCACCAAACAGACATGTCGACAACGGGCAACAGTTCATTTTCGCGCGCAACAAAGTGCAGTGCGTCTTCGTTCTCGACCACTGTGGGCTCCCTCTCACCACTGGGTTCCTCTTCTCTCCGCATCACGAATCTGCCAGCAGTCGCTGAAGATAAACGCCTTTATGATTCCCATATGGCTCACTCGTGTTGTATTCCTCTCTCTTTTCTTCAAATATTGTTGCTCCTCATTATTTGTGACACGAGGTAGCTAGCTTCTAATACCTACTATGCTATAGCATGCTTACTACCTGCAGCTGTACATAAATCTTCAGTTTCCAGCACTGCTATAAACAAGTAGTTGCAGTGAGTTCGCTTTTCTTGTTCATTTTACGATGGACGAATACACTATTTATAAATCAAGTAGCGAGTAAATCAACCAAATAGTCAATCAAATGATCGCAAAATAAACTAATGCAAAGCGAAACACACACGATTTCTTTCTCGACTCGAACGCTCCAGGTTTTACCGGTTGCGCCTGGTGCCTCATGTGGTTCCTGATGATCCACAACAGACCTGTGGAGCATCCGAGGATCAGCCATGGCGAACTGATGTTCATCACCGGCGGCAGCGTCATCATGCAGGGATCAGCAGTCGTAAGCATACAGTTATAGTGTATACAGCTTTGAACGTGACAACAAAAGTTGTGCGGTACGACTCGTACATCCGTTGCCACATGGTTGTCCCTGTGTTTTATGAAGCAAATTGCAATGTTCACCTGCCAAACTTTAGGATTTCTGAACACACAGGAATCTGTGTTTGTGAAATCTGTGTTTGTGTTTGTGAATCTTTGTGAAACACAGGATTTGTGTTTCATTTAACTATCATATTTGTGCCACCATAAATCTCGAAAGTGATACACCTGATATGCGCTGTTATTGAAATAAACACCTATGATAATACGAAGTATCAATAACGCACAAACGAAACGCACAGGCATTGCAGGACATTGGGACGGGTACTCACACACATAAAAAAGAATGTTCGTTTGCTGGTGATGTTCGTAAGAGCAGGAGGCCGTCAACTGAGCGAAGGCGACCAGTCAGTTGCAAACAGCTTCTACGAATGAACAGATTTGAGAATGCAGCCTCTGAAGTTCTTTTTATGGCGCCTATTTACGCTTTCCGTGTGCACGCTTTGCTGTAGACAGTATTAGCTGAACTCAAAATCAGAAGACTAGGCAACTATGTCTCACTTTACTCGTTCCACTCTTAAGAAAGAAACACAAAACATGTTTTCCAGCTTGAGACGAAAAAAAAAAAAAAAAGCTGTGGTCACCGCCAAGCTCCAACCGCTGTTTATATGTAGCTGTGCCCACCATTCACTGCGCAGCCGACATATGGGGCACGGCGATGTCTAAACGACAAGCACAATTACACATGTATAGAAACGAAACCACGTACTCAAAATTCGATCATCACCCACCAACTCTAGGGTAACAAACGGAGCAGTACATGGGAACTCGTGGGTAACTATGAATTTGTAGAAGCGATCTACCAGCGCCCATATTTGGGCATAGATATCCAAATTTGGACGTTGATGTAATTAGTGACATCATGCCCTACAACAACGCACTAGACTCAAGGTAGATAAAGCTTGTCACGCGATCAGGTAATCTTGCTCGCCCGCCAAGAACCAACTAACCATTGGGCTAACTGAACAAAAGCAACCAAGGTCGAGGCAAAACAGCTTTTCAGGAAACATTCAGCAGAAAGTATCCAGATATCATTTCGCCCTTGCAACGTTAGGAAGTTCAATCCAACGTTCCAGGAACACATTTAATTAGAGAGCCTAATTTTGCGGCTTATTTCACAAAGCGTTTAACAATGGTTAACAACAAGCAGCGGCCAATGACAAATGCTTCATAAAAATGAAAATAATTGTGCCTTAGGCCCGTGGACCAGTATTCAAAGTAGTTTGTACACTAGAGTGATCCACGAGAACCGGCGGCAGTCAATTCTGGCGAAGGGCACCAGCGAAGGCTACCTGACCATCGCGAGTAGTTCTTATCAACTTAAAAGCTTCATAAACTTGGCATCCGGTCACGTTATGTTGCGTGGCAGGGCGGATATTTCAGCACGCCCAGCCGGTTACGACTCACACGTGCACTCAAACATCCAGGCACCTTGCCAGGGTTGGTTTTCTGGCTATGTTTCAAGTTCGTAATCATTAACGTGCACCAAGTAGCCCCTTTCATTGCTTTACTTAACTTTTAGTTATCGCAATCAAGATGCCATGAAAATATTAATCTTTGCTGAATTTCGTATTGCGACTGGTGCGAGCAGATGATGCCGATTCCCTGGAAGGCTATGCTGACGTCTCCGGCTGTCTGGTCCCTGGCAGCCACACAGTGGGCGCACACCTACGGCTCCTACACGCTCATGACCGAGCTTCCCAACTACCTCAAGAATATTCTCGGCTTTGGACTTACGCAGGTGCTTGCACACCTACTCCGAACAAGCGGCATCTCACAATAGCTATGTGTTCAAGAAACTGAAGCTAGTTCAACAAGGAGTGTATAGAATTTCTAACACGCTCCACAAAAGTAGACTGCAGGCTAGATAAAGCTAAACAGGCCATGAGAGACATGCGTTCCTGGCTTAGAGATGCCGATGAGGATCACCTGTTAATTTTCGTAGTATTTCATTTCCCAGCAGCACTTCTGGAACTTATAGGGAACTGTACCAGCTATGTCGTACGCGACGTAGGATCTCTATTAATTGCACATATCTTAAATACAAACATTAGCCTTGAGAAGTTGGGCATTATAAGAAAGGTGGAGAGGACAATGTGAGAGAAGTGAACCACTGTTTAGGTTGTTTTTTTTTTCTTTCTTTTTTTTTTTTGCAATTTCAGAACCTTTTCCAGTCATGGCCACTGTATAGTGTTAGATAGCAAGCGAAACAGGGACTGCTTAGCAGAGTCCTAATCTCGTGAAGTGCTAATCTCTTGAAGTGGTCGTTCCCACAGCGCAGTTCAATAACGTGCCGAACACTTGTACAACATACTGGCAGGTCTCCATGCTACACCTGAGCGAATGTCATGCAAAAGCATTATCAGGATCGACCCACACACGCCTTTTATTATATTGTCTGCGGGATCGGTCCCGGTTGTACACGGCATTAAAATTCATCATGATGAATAGCTACCGACTCGCCCAACTTTCAGTACTACTTACACGGCATTAAAACCCTTGCAGCAATACACATAGCAGCAACAACAAAGGCGGCCCGCCATCAGGATCGGCCACCTCAGGGCATTTTTTTTGCACTGCCACTGGGATCGGTTCACTTTATTTCGCGTCCACCCCCAAGCACAAACGCTGGTGAATGTTCTGAATAACGCTACACATTAAAACCGTTGTTTACAGAACGGAATCCTGAACGGGGCTCCGTACCTGGCGTTGTCCGTGCTCTCACTGATCATCGGATGGACCTCGGACGTCGTCCGGCGGCGAAATGTTGCTACGGTCACCACCATCCGGAAAATATGCGATTCCGTTTGTGAGTCCCCTTTCACGACTCCAAACAAGACATATCTTCACATGTATGAGATACATGCATGAAGTGATCAATCAACAGTGATCGAACAATTAAGTGATGCCGCTGGAGCCGACGTTTCGACAAGGGGAGTCTCTTTCGTCGAGGCCGCATTGGCTTTCGAGGCAGAAACTTGAAAGCACTTGCTCCTTTGTCCAAACGCTGGTACAATTCAAAAGCAAGCAGTTGCTGCTTTTGGCCGGAATTCACCGCCTCACCGGCGTCATATCAAAAGGTCCGGGTGCGCCCTCGAAAGCTCCAAAGACGACCGCATCTTTAAACTGCATCAGCACGACGTTCTTGCTGTGTTTCGATTATCATCGTATGGTAGCGATTCGTGCGACACGTGCAGGTGCGTTTTGCTGAAATGCGATCCGCACTTAAGCGTTCCGTGCATTGATCCAGAGAGAAAGTCTTGGTAATGCACTTATGCCTACTCCAAAAACCACTCGTGTCCCATCAGGACGCCACCTCTCCTAAGTTCCGCGTGCCTGTACCATGCTCTACTGCTAAATATAACCATTTCCCCATTACCGAATAGGCCACAACTTGTTAAGACCTGTCGCCGGCAAGGCGCCAGCCCGTTTCAAGGAAGTAAACACACCGAGGGAGCTCTCGGACGGAGCATTAGGTTGTTGCTTTCTTGATCGAAATCGTTTTCTAATCGTTATGGTGAGTGCAAAGGCGAAATGCGTCATTAAAGGATTGCTGCGCAGACAGGTTTGGAGATGAACAAACAACCAGCATGACAGCCAGCTTCAAAAATAATTATATTTATCAAGCGTTTTCTTTCTTGCATAAGTCCTGCTGCTGCCTGTCACAAAACCTCCATCATCGTCATCAGCCTATATTTATGTCCACTGCAGGACGAGGGCCTCCCCCTGTGATCTCCAATTACCCCTGTCTTGCGCTAGCTGATTCCAACTTGCGCCTGCAAATTCCCTAACTTCATCACCCTACCTAGTTTTCTGCCGTCCTCGACTGCGCTTCCCTTCTCTTTTTATCCATTCTGTAACTCTAATGGTCTAATACCTTTTTAACACCTCTATAAAATAATGGAATGGCAAAATATTCTCATCACGTTAACAATAATTAGTAACAACGGGCGAACTAAGTACAGCTCTTAGGTGACATGCACAATGCAGAAAGAATGGTTGATGGCATCTCCAAAAATGCAAGAAGAAATAAGAGTTCAAGCGAAAATTATTTCCTGTGAAACTGAGTTCGGAAGCACTAATAAGTCGAACTCGCGTTCTTATTTTTTTTTTTCATGAAAAGTTAATACTGCGATTTTCTCAGCATACTGTACCACCGATTACTTGATCTTAATAGGCGTCTCAAAAATAGTGACTTCAGAGTTTATGTATTAATCCTTTAACTTGATACAAATTCACGCACGATTTCGTAAATTATTTTATCGCTCTTAATTAACCATTCTCAAGTTTAATCAAACGTTCATCATCACGCTTTTCATTCATAAAAAATTACGAATGGTAAAAGAGTGATGAAGTGCTTTGTGTGTCAGTACACAGTTATCACGCCATGTGCTCTTCCAAATATCACGATATTCATCAAACATTTCGACTATTACCCAGTTCTTTCAAGCACCCTCTATGATCACTCACATCGATTCCCTGTCGCAGCGGACGCGATTTCGATGCAGGCGAAAAGCAAAAACGATGGTGTACTTAAATTTACGTGCACGTTATAGAACCCCAGTTCGTCGTAATTAATCCTGAGCCTTCCGCCGCGTCCCTCAGAACCCACTATGCAATTAAGAGACTTTTAAACCCCATAGATTTATAAACTGCAGCTTCACATTTTTACACTCTACCGCGTGCGCGAGCAGCGGCGTTCGGACCGGCGCTGTGCCTGATAGCGGTGACCATGGCGCCCTGCGAGCGGATGCTGGCCGTCCTCTGGTTCTGGATGGCCATATCCCTCATCTCGTTCGCAAACTCGGGCTTCAACTGCACCCATATCGACATGGCCCCTGCGTTTGCAGGTACGCGCTACATATTGCCGTTCCGCTGGTGATCAGTGTCCAATGGCCTACACGGCCAAAGCAAAGTTGCCACACCTGTGCTCCTACGTCAAACAATAAAGCTCTGACTTAACGTATGGTAGGCATGCATAAGCAACATTTTCACTGCGACGTAGCAGATATCTAGGCAGTTCGCTGCTGAGCCAGGGTTTCGCGTCTGCTGTGTAACTCAGCTACTGATATAAATTAGTGCATAATACACTACTGGCATATCGCTACTGAGATGCGTTAATGATATAGCGCGACTATGTTGCATTTCTTTTAGGCAAGGCTTTAAGATATAAAGGCGAAGCGGTAGGTACTCTTTAGTCAAATCAACGCCCTATTTCCAAGTGTGCTCACTGATATGACTGACATGGAGTGCAAGATTGAATGCAGCTAGTGCCAGAAGATTTTTTGGTGTTGACCATTATACGTAAAAAGAACGTCGAGACTTAAGAAGCCCGAAAGTCAACAGACGTACTCAGAAAAAAAAATAATTTCCAATTACAAAAAAAAAGAAAAAGAAAAACATACCTCATAGATGTTCGACTGTTTCTTGTCATGCAAATGAAACAATATTAGCTGGAGTTCATTATTACCGGTCATCGAATGCAGAAGTGCTGGAAACTCTTGACCCATGTTATCGCATCTGACATGATGATGTGTTGAAGGCGTATGGGCGCAGGCGCAAATGAAAGTCCCCCTTTCGCTTCTTCCCGCCTATAGGTACTCTATTTGGGATCACAAACTGCATAGGAAACACGACAGGAATAATAGCCCCTCAAGTCGTCGGGTTCCTGACCGAAACCCATGTAAGTATGCGTAATTTATCTCTCTCTAGGGCGAAAGCCTTAGGTGTCTATGTTGACGGTGCCCTTGGCGTGCCCTTGACGGTGACCTTGACGAAACTGAGCCGTGACGAGAAATGGCCCTTACCGCGAGAAATGCTCGGATTGACGTCACATTTCTCGGGGAAGTTCCTGTAAGCAAAGTAAATTAGTGGCTTTGAAACGAAAATTTGGGACATTTAGGTCCTAGAGGGAATCGAACCGGGCCTCCGAGGTGCGAGACAAGCGCTCTTTCCTGAAGCCACGGCTGCTCCACGGTTCTTGCTTATTAAAGGTGTGCCTAGTGCGTGCGTGATTGCACACGTTACGTCGTAGCCATCTCGTTCACTAAAGGTGTGGCCTAGTGCTTGCGCTAACATGCTGCACTTTAGGTACTCCGTTACGTGTTCATATGTGGTGTTCAGGTGGTCGCCTTGGTGTCACACGTGTACTTCCCATTGCGGCTCGTTATGTCTTGCAAGAAGACTAGCCCCGATTGTATATTTCATGTATTACCAATTGTGCAGCAGGATTTCGCCTTCTTGTGTTACAAGAGTGCAACAGCTGCCGAACTTTTCCTTTCTTCACTCCAGAGTGCGAATACTCATCTGCCGCCCTTCTTCTCCACATGAGGCCAGCATGCACAGCTTAGGTTTTGAATTCGAGCAATCGCTCAATTGGCGCACAAGAAAAATCCACAAAAACGGCCTGCCGCTTCTTCGAAGTTTTCAATAGAAAGGAGCTCTAAAGGCATTTCCGAAACTCTCGCGCTTCCTTCCGCAGAACAATGTGGAGAGCTGGAAGACGGTGTTCTACATCACGGCCGCTGTATACGCCGTGGGCGGCCTACTGTTCCTGCTTTTCGGGTCGGCCGAGCCACAGGAGTGGGCCATGGACGTGCCTACCACCAGCGTGGACCTGTACCGGGAGCAGCAGAACCGCTCCCTGCAGTGTTGCAACTGGTCCACGTTCTCCGTCGCCGGCAGCAGCGCGCTGGCCGTGATGGCGTACAACTCGAACGCCAACCAGGTCTCGTCCACCGTGAAGAGCAGCCAATGACGACTGAGTGCCGCCGCTTCGCGCATGCCGTGCCCTCACGTTTCGTCTGCGCTTGCGTCGGTGGCGAAAGGGCTTTGAAATACTCGACTGGCAGGGCTTTTAGGGCCCTGGTTCCGGGACTATTCGTTGGACCATTCTTTTTTTTATTTATTTCACCTCACTGTTACTCGCAGCGAGAGCCTGTTACTTGCTGCGTAGCTGAGGTCTGGGGACCTGAAGGTGATGGATTTTCGGAGGAATACACTACCTTATACTCTAGTTTCTGACTTCGCTTGTGACACAGATTACTTAGAATTCATTTACCGTGATCGCAAGCGCTATTTAATACACTGACGCTGTTCCCTGACAGATACAACTTTTTTATATGTATTGTAGGTTTCTCTCAGCAGCCCTGGGATTATTTTGTACTCATTTACCATGACCGCAAGCGCTATTTAATACGCTGCCACTGTTCCCTGACAGATACAACTTTTTATATGTATTGTACATTTCTCTCAACAGTCCTGGATATAAGCTGAATTGCAATGCAGTATGCGCAAGTATCTGCGGATTTCCCAATGCCACAGCTACTAGTATACCCCATTTAATAGGTATTGAAGTTCAGACAAACTATTTGATCCTTTTAAGTTGTGCTTCATTTGAACGTTATTAAAACTTTTTTGTAGCTCTTGTTTATTCCTCGCCGACATGCTTTGTGATCGAAATCGGGCTATTGTACGTCCAAAATGACACATTCGGTCAAGTGTTACCATATAGACTGGTGCAAGGGCCCCATTTTTTTTTCTCAATTTTGATGAGGTGCGGCCCTTACACGGATTCGAACCTTTTGGTCAAATTTACGCACACCCTAACTGTACCATTGCATCAGAGGTCAACGTGCAGCTCTCGCCATCTAATAGCGGTAAGCAGAAGTACGCAACGCGTGAAAATTCGCTGATGCTCACGCGCGGCATCGGGACACCGGACACGATTGTTTCTCCGTCGAATATTTTTTTTCCAAATTTTGGGCTGCCAAATTGGTGGTGCGGCCCTTACAATAGTCTATACGGCATCTTTATCTTCCCGATAACCGCTTGTATGCACCCTTGGACGTCTGCTTTAATTCATTTCACAAATAAATTAAAAGGTTATATTATGGCGTTTAACGTGCCAAAACCACGATTTGATTATGAGGTACGCCGTAGTGGGGGACTCCGGAAATTTGGACCACCTGGGGTTCTTTAACATGCACCTAAATCTAAGTACACGGGTGTTTTCGCATTTCGCCCTCATTAAAATGCGGCCGCCTTGGCCGGGATTCGATCCCGCGACCTCGTGCTCAGCAGCCCAACACCATAGTCACTGAGCAACCACGGCGGGTCACAAATAAATCGAAGATCAAAAACAATCATCCACAGCGAAGTTGAAGCCGGATGTATTCGGTACCACAGTGTATAGTGTAACCCTTCTGTTGCCACCAGCTTTTGAGGAACTCGAGACTAATTTGTTGACTGTTGTATCATCACCGGCGACAAAGAGCACCTGTGTAGTACATTCTCCATATAGTCTGATACGACGCCTCAACCGAAGATCCCTTGGACATATGCGTTAATTATTTTCACAATTAAATCGAACGATAATTAAAAAGATCAGGCCCTCTCCTGTCGAGGAAAGGGGATAAGCGAAGCCTGTTGCATGTGTCTTCGGGGTTCCTCCGAACGAATTGCACAGACGGGTACCACGTTGTATACTCGAACCACAACTGGTCACACGCACTGCAGCTGGCTCCGAGGTATGGGTTGAGAAACTGGCGTTGAAACCTGGCCGTCGCAACGGGAAAGTTGGCGCTAGCGTTGTCGAGGCGTGCATCAGCGTTGTCGGATTCCTGGAGAGCAAGACGACGCTGACGTTTGGCCTCATCATCGCGCTCCCACAACTCGGGGTCCGCGGTTCTTGGCTGACGTCTCGCCTGGGCTTCGGAAGCCCTTCCGGAAGCCCTTGCGCTAGAATCGGCACGGCGATGACGAGCGCATTCATTCTGGGTGAATTTCCATAAAATTTCTTCAAACCTAAATATGTGCGTTACGTGAGACAATGAATGGCTCATACTCTCTTAAGCAATGGCTAATACCCCCGTAAACGCGGCCTCCTCATCACGACGACAGAGTAGAAGGGAAGTTCTACGCTGGAATGATTAGCGGCAACACAGCCAGCTGTGGAAGCAGATGACGACGAACGCGGAAGCAGTGTCACGAGCGCGTGCCGAGCACGCGCTCGTGACACACCTGCGCAGCTCTGAGAGCAGCTGGTTTTTTAGGTGCGAAGCACCTTATGCGCTCGGGCTGTCGGCTTCTCCTGTCGTCGTCGTCACGGTAAAGCAAGCGGCTCGTGCTCGCGCTCGGCACGCGCTCGTTCCACTGCTCCCACGTTCGTCGTCGTCGCTGTCTTCCACAGCTGACTGCGTTGCCGCTCATTCCAGCGTAGAATTTAACTTTTCCGTCGTCCTAATGGGGAGGCCGCGTTTACGGGGTTAGGAGCCATTGCTTAAGGCAGTATGAGCCAACACCACCTATATAGCACAAGGCCTACGCACTCCGAGCTATGACATCATGCTACCTGGCCCGACTGCCATGGAGTCTAATGGGGATGCTCTCGCGTAAGCAACAGTGATTTTGACGTCACCGCTTTCGTCACGCCAGCCTTGGCGAAGAAAATTTCGGCCCAGGTAGCATGACGTCATAGATCGGAGTCCGTAGGCCTTGTGCTGTCTAGGTGGTGTTGTATGGTCCCATTAGCGCCCCCCCCCCCCCCCCCCAGGTTTCACGTTAGTGGAGCTGCATTTCGCTCAATGGGTCATTTGACACTTACGCATAAAATTTAATTCACCGCTCAAACCGAGCCAACGCTTAACTCGTGCTAACTGTAATAACTAATAAAAATGTCACAGTTTCGCCCTAAGGGCGAAGCGATGAATGCGATAGCAACACAGCAATGTCATACGAAGTAAGGTGAGCGGCTTTGGTAGCAATATGAATTGTAGTAAACATGAGCTGATTAAGTAAGCAGGTGTGCTGCGGCGCAAGTAGACCGACATGAAGAGAGACTCGATGGCCACGAGAAGGCGCGTGTGAAACGATGGTGTTGATGAGAAGCGCTTCCCGTGGGCAGCGCGTGCGAAGGGACACACCTGTAGCGCTGCACTGCCGACCCGGGCAGCATTGCATGTGTAGCGTGCGTTGGAAAATGTGGCCCGACTATTACTAACTGAATGAACAAGCGTGGTGTGAGCGCGCACAAACAAACACGAATAGATCACACTGAAAGACTGCAGACAACGACTGTCAAAACGCTGGCAGCAAGCGCATATATACGCCGCAGCAGCGGGCGAAGGTACGTACGTGCGGTCTATCGCTTCAACGGAAACTGAGCGGCGAATGCACGGCGCATAAAGGTCAGAGCCGTGTGGAGATAAGAGACGGTGCGGTCGAACGAACGACGAGCGCGGTTGTTGGCAGCGTAGAAGTGCCCCCCCCCCCCCCCCCCCGCTCCTTCCGGCGCTGGCTTCCCGCTTCCTTGCTTGCGTGTGGGAGAGATAAGAGACTGTGCGGACGAGCGACGAGCGCGGTTGTTGGCAGAGAAGTGCCCCCCCCCCCCCTCCCCTGATCCCTCCGGCGCTGGCTTTCCGCTTCCTTGCTTGCCTTGCTTGCGCGTGGGAGATTGAGTGCGTTCGCTCTCCGTGATAGCGCGCGTCCCCGCACGCTGCCTCTGGGGCATACGGCGCGCGGCGAAGATTTTATCTATACGGAACCTCACGGCGACGGCGACGGCGACGGCGACGCCGACTGGCCGAAATCCGGTTGAAGTGTCCATATAATTGCTATCGCAATAAAACTAAAACAGTAAGAAAGGCGTCCATAATGGCCAAATTGCTGAGGGTGTTAAAGAAAACAATGATTGTTTCGCTAATACTTCGTGGTAAAAGACATCATCAAGCTTGTCCTAAAATAATACTAGTGGCGCGTTGGCCGCACGGCGAACTTTTTTTTTTTAGCGTTACATCTCCGGTGCAGGGTAGCGTATACAAGCTTCGCTTGAAAACAATAAATAATACACCCCGAAGTTGAAGCCTGGTGTATTCGGTACTACGTGTGTATCGTGTAACAATTATGTTGCCACCAGCTTTTGAGGAACTCGACACTAATTTGTTGTAGACTGTTGTATCATCACCGGCGACAAAGCGCACCTGTGCAAGTAGTACGTTCTTTACATACTGTGATATGACGTCTCAACCGCGGATGCAGTATCAACATATAACTGTACCTACATATTGAGTTAAAGAAAAGTTTTTCAAAGAATAAAATATAGAGCAGGCACTTCGCCCACGTTTGTGAATTTGCTATTTTGTGCATCTGCAGAACCACGTGTTTAAGTGAACAAAGGCTTTTGCAGGTTTGTAACATAGCAATCGGTAGTAAGCACCGGTGTGAAAAATCGCATCAATTGTATCACAGCATTGTTTTCACAGCCATAGAGTGATTAATGTAAGTGATCCATGCGCCGTCGCAAACCCAATATCTTCACCGGAAAATGAGACGCTTTTTTGCTGCATTATTGTAGCGTTGACTTATTCATTCACAGCGGTGGCTCAGTAAGGCCGCTCAGCTGTTGAGAACAAGGTCAGGGGTTCACTTTCTGGCCGCGATAAGTGCATCACGGTAGCGCAACAATGAAAAACAACTCAGGTCTATCAATCTTTGAGGCACTCGTTATGGAATCGCATGTGGTCAGAATTAATCTAGGATGATCCAGCACCGCATAAATATATCCCATGTCTTTCTTTCGGGTGTCAAACCTCATGACTCAATCTGCCACACATTCAACTTTAATAGCAAGAACTTCAGTAACGAGACTGGGTAAAATAATAAGGGTTATCGCATTCGAATGGCATTGCACACCCTATATACTTGTTACGAAATACAAAAACATATAGTATGCCGAGGAAACTTCTAGGCATTTGCGCTGTGACGCAGTATCTATGTCACTACTGCGGTGACACGCTATAACCGACAGCACCGGCTACGAAACCCCGTTTCGTCGCACAGTGTTTTTCTGTGGGATATGTTTCATCAATACAACACGGAGAAGTGCTGTGCAGACGGAGTGCCTGATATAGCCTACCTACTATTGCTACGCAGCGGCCGTAATCAGGCAGACACCGTAGAACGTGTGTCTGTCTGATGTAAAGGCGGCGTCGAATTACAACGCAGCCACCGTCATCGTCGGCAGCTGCACCATATCCGCTGCAACTTTAAGGCCTCTCTCGCACTTTCGCAACTTTTGCTGCGCCGAGTCGGCGCAATTTATTTTACTGTGACAGCCGTTAACGGCTTTTTCCCCGCAATATAAACGTTGCTGTTAGCTGTCTACGTCGACATTATCGAATTATCAAAAAATTAAAATTCGGCCAGGTTTTTTTCAGGATTCCATCCTTGGACTCTGAAATGGTAGACGAGCGCGCTAATGCAACAGACGATGCCTGCTCATTCAAATGTGCATAATGAATGTACATTTTGCATAGCGCTCTCACGTTTCGCACTGCACCCGGTAAAAAGCATAGATGTGGACAAAGGCACCGTGTTGCCACAGCGTCACTTGCTGTGGATGTCGGCGGGTGGTTATATAAAGCGCGCCTCAATGTCTCCAAATAATTCAACACGATGGTCATTGTTGTACAAGGTGCATTTACGGTTCATGCAATTATCGCTGTCAGCGCACTGCGGATTGTGCAGGGCTGCTGGGGCCTTTTCGTTCTCCCTAAAGAGTAGTGACGGTGCAGAGTGATAAAAATCTAGTGCCACGTCTTTTACCACTCTTTATATGCCGCCTTACGAGGCACACAGAGGTGAACGGCCGCTCGAGGCTTCAAAACAAGACTCCGCTATGGCAGTGAAAGATTCAATGACGTAAAGGTAGACGCTCGGCTTCGTTCGCGCTTATACGGCGGTCGGCGGGGCTCTCGGTCAGCGAGCCGTCTGGGAAGCCCACCTGGCCCCACCCAGTGATGTGAACCCTGCGGCACCGACGCAGTCTAAGCGCCGGCGGCGAGCGCTGGTCGCGGCGTCATCGACCGCCCAGGAGAGCTAGCCAGTGTCCGTTGGACGTGACCAGCGTTCGGTCTGGCGAGCTGCGCCCCCCCCCCCCCCTCCTTTTTTCCCTCCACGCAGTGCCACCACCTCAACGGCGGTGCTCGGTCGCTTCCTACTTCCGGACAGATTTTGCAGAACCAGAGGAAACATCGAGTCAGCTATATACGTATACTGCCACCAAATCACCGAAGGAGACAAAAGAGAGAGAAAAAAAAAGCAGATGATGCCCTGCGTAGATGTGACCATCGCTCGAGACGCCAATGTTGGGCGATCGCCTGATTAGTTGGGGTTTGCCGGCAGCCATTTAGAACGGTTGCTGTGCGCCTTTGCCGATTTAATTCTCCCGCTCGTTTATAGTCTTTTCGTTCATTTCCCTCTGCGACCGCATGTTTCTGCTTTAGTTGGTTGCAGAAGCCTGTCTCGGCCTCCCATGGCGCCGCACGGCTACGTGTCTCTCTGTGAACTGAAATTAAAGGGTCGCTCTGGTGTCCACGAACCGTGAAAATTATTCGCTAATGGAGACAAGTTCCAGTAATCTCGCCTGTGTATATGAAGACGTACGACGCTGGGGTATTGCTTGCAAAGACTATCTCTATTCCCGCTTTTATTTTTCTCTCTCCGCTTTTCTGCCCGGGACGCTACTGCTCGCGTGGCCCAATGGTTTAATTTGTTTAGCCTCCCAGGAAACACCACAGCGAAACTGGTAAAGTTGATTTCGTGCAAGAGGGCCTTAAGTGGATATTTGGTGCGTGTATATAGTGTTTCCAAGAACTCCAGTGTGGCAGCGTTGAAAGCCGACATGTAGAAAAGGCATTCGTAAAGCAATGGGCGACTGTTGTCACCCGAGATATCCATTAATGTCCTTTAGTCTTTAGATTAACAAAATAAGCATATGATAAACGTCGCAAGGATATGCATGTGGAAAGCAAACACAAAAGTGGAATATATTGTTCCGTCTATGTACGAGAAACCTAAAGCCTGTTGGGATTTTTCTTTAATAGGGCCATCTCGCGGTTTCATAATGTCGTTTACTTACATCATTTCTGCGTTGTAGGGCCGCGCCAGGTCACTTTGAATTATTCGACATTCTAATTAAACCCTCATCTGAAAATGAAAACCCCAAAACTTTTTCATTTGTTTATAGTAACATACATACATACATACATACATACATACATACATACATACATACATACATACATACATACATACATACATACATACATACATACATACATACATACATACATACATACATACATACATACATACATACATACATACATACATACATACATACATACATACATACATACATACATACATACATACATACATACATACATACATACATACATACATACATACATACATACATACATACATACATACATACATACATACATACATACATACATACATACATACATACATACATACATACATACATACATACCCGCTTTGTTCCTTTGGTTATAACCGTGTTTCTTTCCTCTATAGAAACGTATGAAGACTTCCCTGGATTTTCAACAAAGCCGCATTAACCGACTGTGTGTATTGACCGACGTGGAAACAACACAAGGAATATCACTGCACATTGAGTCTTATAAACATTCAGTTATTTAGAAATCCATATAAAACAATTTTAAAACATCCTGCGTGTGTAGTGATGTACTATTGCGCTCAATATGAGCTGCAACACGCGAGCAGTGGCAGCAGCGACGCTCTCGAGAAAGAAAGCGGAGAGGGTGTCGCCATTTGAAAGTGTCGCTGCTTCGCGGAGCGATAATACCAATAATACACTGTCCCACCGAGCAGCTATCGCTGCATCGTGGATAAAAGAAGAGAAAAAAAAGAAGAAAAATAAATAGTTACGAAGCTAGGGCAGCGTGCGCCATGACGAAGCATGCTGCGCTAAGGGCTAAGGATTTACGGGTTGCTCTACGGGCCACTGTGTTATCGCTACGCGAAAAAAAAAAAAAAAAGCAGACAGCGTTACAGTGGCTAACAGCGTAAAGCACCGGGGTATGCGCATTTCCGGAATGGCGAAACTCTTTCCACTTATTTCTTGACAGCGTAGCTGCGGCCATGGCTGGCATGTTGCAGCTCGTATTGAGCGCGATATTAAGCGTGTTCTGGCATGTAAACGTATTCATTCGACGCCATTCGGCCTTTTGAAGACGTCGTCGGAAAAAGAAACCTATTCTAGTTCTATATGTTCAAGCTACTTTCCTGGCCCTCATACATACATACATACATACATACATACATACATACATACATACATACATACATACATACATACATACATACATACATACATACATACATACATACATACATACATACATACATACATACATACATACATACATACATACATACATACATACATACATACATACATACATACATACATACATACATACATACATACATACATACATACATAACTACATACATACATACATACATACATACATACATACATATACATACATACATACATTACATACTACATACATATACATACATACATACATACATATGTATGTATGGGGGATACGCCCATGTGCGACTCTTGTGGAACCAGTGCAACGATTGAACACGTCTTATGTCTCTGTCCCCAGTTCGACGTCGAGCGTGAAGCTCTCCGGACAGCATTGAACCGGCTGGATTCTCGACCATTTTCGGAAATGAAGATCCTTGGACCATGGCCGTATGCGTCGATGGCACAGAAAGCCACGAAAGCCTTGTTCCACTACCTCAAGTCGACAGGTCTTGGCGACCCTCTGTAGACTTCGTGCGAAGTGTCAAGTGTGCGCGAAACTGTGCTCTCTCTATTTCCTTTCTCTCTCTTTTCATCCCTATACCCCCTTTCCCCAGTGCAGGGTAGCAAACCGGACGTGCGTCTTGTTAACCTCCCTGCCTTTCCTCTCTTCTATTTCTCTCTCTCTCTCTCTCCCCTGGCCCTCATGAACTCCTACAACGATGCATAACGGTGCAGGCCCCTCCAGAAGCAGTGCAGCAAGAACACCCGTGATCCGAAAGCATTGTGGGTTACAGCATACAGCAACAATGCAATAAAAACATAACCAAGCGTAGTCTAAATAAGAAATAAATAACTGCACCAATAGAACATAATGGGTGTTTTAAACAAAATGGCATACCGGTTCACAAATGCAATAAAGAAACACCAAACTGCAAGCAAAAACATTTCGCGTTCATCAAGTACTGCGACAATGAGTGCATGTTCGCTCAATGTTCCAAACGAAATGTTTATTGAATGAATTAATGGCTACGCGACATATTAAGCAGGTATAAGTGCAACAAACAAGAAGCTTATTATAAATGCCAATACAACTGTACAAAAGAGCTTGGCTAAAAATATGAGGATACGTTTTGATCTCAATCGCAGATGTACAGACCTTCTTTAAGTTAAGAGGTCGCAGCAGTCATTGGAGGTCAACGTTGTGCTGCGACGACCGTCAACGGTAAACAACTACACGGTAAACAACTACCTTTAGCACGACCTCGCCCAGTGCCAGCAAACGGTCAACAAGATCCGGCGCTTTTCGCAAGCATTCATTACATACGCTTGTGTCAACATCGTCGATATAGTTTCTCGTTTGTGTAGTCGTTTTGCCCGGTGAACGCTATTTGCGTCTATCTCGATGGTCTCGACCACGGCCCGTTTTCGCGGGCCAAGGGGTAACCCTGCTTATGACCCTACGTGCGCGTAAAGCGCGCACGGCATCCTCGGAGCTGCCGTACTCGTATTTTCTCAGAATAAGTGCTCAACGAACAGATCTCTCACCAGAATTGCGACGTTTTGCATTCGTAAGAAGCGTTTGTTATCGGCCAGCGCATCCACTGTCATTAATTCTGACTAAATATTTTTTTTTCGGGAACAACCATACGTTTTAGCAAGCAGAGCAAAGACGGTACTGGTCATATCCATTGACAATCAACGTAATCACCTATTGTGCATTCCCTAATGCTGGCGACACATCTGAGCCCATATTCACAGAAATGTTTCACGCTAGAATTTTTCGTAAGGGTCTCGGCAGACAGCAAACAAAAGATGTGAACATTGCAATGTATGAGCGATGTGGCATTTTGTATAACAGCGTACGTGCGTTCTAACAATATAAACGCACAAACATTCGCGTATCCCGATCCAAACTCCGATGCACCCGACATTTCCGTGTCGTGATTTGGCACACATCGGTCAATCTGCCTGGCATTTAAGAGTGGGCGTAGCAAAAGTGGACGAATCGAGCTCCCTGCTTTACGTAATGTAGAGACACTGCTCTTATTGATCCGCTTACTGTATACTGCGCACTCTGCTGCGTCTGGTCCGTTGTACCGACCGCACGGCGCTATTTCTTGCTCGTACGACGAATGGGCTTTGAATCTAAACATTTCAGCGGTATTCACTATGCACTGGTTTATTCATAAGACCTGTCTCTCATTTCCTAGAGCATTCACTATTATTTCGTTCATTATATCGCAACTGGCCTGCGTACAGGCAAAAAAAAAGAAAGAAAGAAAAAGACAGCGTTGCGAATGCAGACCCAATTTTTCGCCTGATAAGGCAAAATAGGGTTCAACTCACAGCAACAAAACAAGAACAAAACAGCAACAACCCAAGACCTCTGCGGAGGTGATTCAGCAAAATCCAAACCATGTTGTTTCCAAAGTACAAAAGATGGCAAGTTATAGCATATGAAAAACGCAGACGCACAAACACAAAGATCTGAAAAATTAATTTATGATAAATTCTGGAGTTGTACATGCCAAAACCACAATCTGATTATGAGGCACGCCGTAATGGGAGACTCCGGACTAATTTTTACCGCCTGCGGTTGCTTAACGTGCATCCAGTGCACGGTACACGAGCGCTTTTGCATTTTGCCCCCATCGAACACGTGACCTCAATCTTAGCAGCGAAACGACATGGTTCCGACAACACCGACAAATTTAGAAGCGCTGTTTCACATGCCTTCACAGCTTATGCAAGATAATGTGGTTTTCTACTTTATATATTTTTTTACTATAACATAGCTAAACCAACTTCTTACCTGAAAGCTTCATTAAATGTACACAATGTAAAAGACAACTGAAACGCGCAAAGATCGAAATCTCACCGCATCATGGTGAATTATTCATTAAGGCTAATGACCTATAGCGTTGCGTCTAGCTCGGCGATGCACGCACAAATAAAAAAAGCTCTACACCTTTTGAGGCGTGGTCCTCAGACACCTACAAAGCAATACTTACACTCACGGAACTATAATGCACCGCCTCTACCCGACGCTCCACAGCTGCCTCTGCCCACTCTGCAACGTTCCCGACACCCTGGCACACTTGCTCTTGGAATGCCCGTGGCATGAAGACAGCGAAATGCAGCCGGAAATGGACGCTAACCGAGCACCACAAGCAAACGAAGACCACCTATTCGAAACGTGGGAGGCCAAGCTCGCCCTCGGGGACCTGGAAGACCAACGACAACTCGTCGCCAGGGCCAAGAGGGCAGCCGAAGCCAGAGGGTTCCTGGACTAAGGAACCTTCCCACCTCAGGGTGATACCGGGCCTCGCCCGGGACACTGTTTCAAGAATAAACGTTTCTTTCTCTCTCTCTACACCTTTTGAAAGCCTCACCCCCCCCCCCCCCCAAAAAAAAATGTTTTAATGTTTCGTTCGCCGCTTGATGGCGCCCTGTTGAACACCAGACAATGGCAACAGGATTGCGACCTTAATATTATAATTACAGACATTGGCAACGCTATAGGTCATTAGCCTTAATGAATAATTCACCGTGATGCGGTGAGATTTCGATCTTTGCGCGTTTCAGTTGTCTTTTAGATTGTGTACATTTAATGAAGCTTTCAGGTAAGAAGTTGGTTTAGCTATGTTATAGTAAAAAAAATGTAAAGTAGAAAACCACATTATCTTGCATAAGCTGTGAAGGCATGTGAAACAGCGCTTCTAAATTTGTCGGTGTTGCCAGACACCCGTCGAATTTGGGCTCGCAAATGCCTTCGCAACTATAGTCCCTGTCGTAACGTGGCCGTAGTCATCGGGAGGCGAAAGTAGCCCGCTCGCTTTAGTTACACTCCGATTTTGAAGTTATCACGACCGAACAGGTGCGCAAAGCTTTAGTCAGGACCCGTCTTTGTTCGAACCACGGTACTTCTACTCTTGGAGCAGCGCCCCAGCGCTCCTCTCAAGGTCTGACAGTTCGCATGCGCTGACCCGGCTCTTTTGCGTAGGGAAAAAAAAAAAAAAAAAGGAAGCCCGATTGCCCCTGAGCATGCAACGAACCTCCAAGGCCGAACGGTCTGGGCTCGTTCCCTCGTTTTTACGCTAATCGTTCACCGAATGCTTGCAGTGAGCGCGCCGACTCCAAGCGACCCTTCACGTACCTGCCATTGCGTGCGCTTTGTCGTTACGCATTCTAAGGAGAGGAGATGGAGGGGTGGTTGTGCCTGCATATACGTGCTTCGCTCATACCAGAACTGGGTCGGTGTCTCGACCTCACCATCATTTTGTAATATTTTTTTTGTTAGTCTTGCACCTCTATAAGGTCAATATGATATCGTTGGTCTACGATATGGTATCGTTGGCGTGTACTAAAACGTGCTTCAACAGCATTACGCTGGACTGTTTGCTGCGTCTGAGTAACTTAGGCAAGTGCATATAAACTAGCTCTACCGGGTCATTACAATGACATAATTACAGTGAATGTATTTTTATGCGGAGCTGGTATAAACGTTGGAAAGTTGTAGGCAGGGATGGGCACTTCAGCTTATGGCACGAACATCAGGCTTAACGTGTGCAAGCGTGTCTGTGCGCGCGCGCATTCCTGCAGCGTCAGCAAAGCTGAATACGAGGACCGGTTAAGCAGATATCGTCGGAAGTTTGATAGCTGAAATAAGGCAAATATCGAGTGCGTACATCGAAAGTGCCAGGACATCCGCGTGCGCTACACCCGTGGTGATGGCTTAAATTTCGTTCTCAATCATTCGCCGCATGTTAAATTAAGGTTAGTGGTTATTATCGAGTCGTAATTCAAACATAAGGTATACACATCAAGAATTGCGGTTGTCATAAGCGCCTAATAACAACAAACTGCATAACTTGGTGTCCGCGTTTTTAGATTGATTCGAAGATACCTCACAAGAACGTTTCTTTTTTTTCTTTTTTTAATTCTCACTGAAGATGACCCTACTAATTAACATTACGCTTATCGTGGTGTATCACGGAGCAGGGCTTAGAATATCACTCTTTTAAACTTCACCCTTGTAGGCCTAATGCAATAACTTTCCTGCAGCCATCGCGTCACTCCCATCAAGAGAAAGCTGATTTCCAATGGGCAGCTTTGTTAAGTTTATCGCTCGTAAAAGATGGAGATCGTCAGTTACTTCTATGCAAGGCACTGTATTTTAGCGTTTCATTGCTACAACCACCCGGTGGTGCCGAACATATGCAAGAATAATCTCCGCGGACTATAAAGCGAACTAGCCCAAGCCCTCCGAGTTTGTGTCGCCTTCCCCGATGTGCTTCTACAGCCGCAACAATTGTGATTGCCTAAGACGCGGTATCTGCACACATAGCCATCGAAGCACTCATATTCATATGCCCATTTATGCCGCGTCCAATCTCACCACTTAGCCTCTCTGACAACGCGAAGACAACGCTCTACATTTTAAGGTATTGCTGCTCCCCGTACATCCCTACATCAGGCTCCACGCCCGCGGATAGACCATCGACTGCCGTGTGGTGCCTCAGACAACCCGTCGTAAATGTTGATGATCCTGGAATTCGAAAGAAGGCCGACTAGACGCAGGTAGCTCCGAAACAAGTAACTTTACAGCAATTACATCAGGCCCGCTATGACTGTGTGCACGTATATCAGATGATTCAGCTATATTGCGAACATCTCTCCCGATGCGTTGATCATGCCAAAAAAAAAAAAGGCGATCACTCATACCACGACATCAATCGTATTGGAGCTTGCTGCCCTCAGAGGTACTGTTCGTTTACGTCCATCAACAAACACCTAACCGGTGGGTAATTTTTTTTTTTGTAATTTCCGGGCAGCCCTACAAACTCTCCAGTCAAGCCCACGTGAACAGATGCTATCTCTGCAGTCAAGCCCTATCTCTGAACAAACTCTGGAGTCAAGCCCTCATGAACAGATGCTATCCATAATCAGAGAATCTCACCATCGCGCTGTCGATAACGGACACACAATCAAATTTCGGTGGCTGCCGGTTCATTGAGGCATCGTCAGAAACGAAAGAGTCGACGAAGCAGCGCATTCCGTCCACCAAGTTTAGCGTGCACCTGTGCCATTGTCAAGGCCTGTTGCAGTGCCGGAAACTTCGCCTACTTACATTCATTAACACTGAAACAGAAACAAGTGCACTGGACGAGCGCTACACGTGAGCTCAAGCCCACCATACCGCACTGACTGTTCGCCTACTAGCTCGTCACAATGCATTACAACATTGGACATCAGCGGAATGTGCCAATACGCAATTGTACACACTTCACCCTTCATTCTCTTTAACTACCACCTGGTTTATTAAGACGAAAGCCTTAGATGGCTCATGGGTCAAAAATATCTGACGACCGACCAAAATTCAAGCGACGTCCCTGGTGACGCCTCAGACACACTAAAGAAACTGCTATCATGAGTAGAACCAAGTTCGAAATGACTATATGGAAGCTACGAGCATACCCACATTTGGTGACGCATGCGCCAGTAAGTCATCAATTTCTTTATCAATAAGAGAGCTCGATTACTTCTGTTCGCGTTGAACGGACACCCTTCTAAATTATCAGTGTGGCCACAAAAGCGTCTGCGTGTGGCCTTCCCGGTTTTGTTCACATTTGCCGAGCAATATGCACATGTCTTATGACATGTTGAGGAGTACAAGTACGCCTGCGAGAACTGGAAATAAATTTGTTGTTGAAAGTTAGCACTGCGTGTTTGTCTAATGTACATCTCCGTGTCCCTCTCATTCTACCTGCGCTACAAAAAAGTAGACGAACGAAAAATGAAGAGAAATCCACGACCGTTCTAACGTGCCAATAACCACGCAGAACCATTGGTGATGTCTAGGCGACCAAAAAAAGAGAACAAGTAAAGATAAAAACAAGTAATAGGAAGTACAACAGCGCATTCGAATGAGCATGTCAACGTAACTTAATTAATGTCTCATGAGCACGCAGACTTTCAGCCTTCATCCTCTTTAGTATATGCTAAAGTGACTGTCAACTTTGCCGATGCGACGCAACTTATCTATTTATTTGTTCATTTATTTATTAATTTGGTTATTTATTTATCATACATACTTTAACGCCCGTAGGCAGTGCAGAAAGGAGACGTAATATAACTAAATTGAAGACAATAAAAAAATATGTGATAGCGTGGTAGATTGCTGTTTTGAATGAAGATGCTTCTGAGATGTGAACGATGAAAACAGGAAGGTGGTTCCAGTCGACACATGTGCGGGGTACAAATAATTATGGTACCTATTCGTTGGCAGGCTGGCACGCCAACTTTATGTCTGTGATCAGATGTGCAATGAAACGTAGAAATGTGAGGTATCTCCTTCATCCCATGGTTGAAGTGATTAACTTTATGGTATAGGCAGATGCGAGCATATTTGCGGCGCAATGAGAGATTTCGTAGATTCCGAGTCTTTCTCAGACATGTTACACTGGAAGTGAAGTACTTTCACCACAACTACAAGACATAAATGAAAGAGAGAAAAAGATAAGCTCTACTAAAAAAAAATAGAAAAAGAAACCTTTTCCAAGCTTTCTGTCTCTTTTTAGCTAGGTCCAGCTTTCTGATAAGCTCGACCACGGATTTCATTTTTTTCAGAAAGGAGTTCGTAAGCCACTCCTCCAGGGTTGTTGGCTGTTTAGAGCCATAAAGAACAGCCTGGCCTCCCTTCCCCCCCCCCCAAAAAAAAAGAAATAATAGAAAGAATGAAATAACTTAATAAGGTGGAAGGCACTGAAGAATTAATAGAACAGAATATTTCAAAAGCTATACCTGTATACCCAACCACTGCGCGTTCTTGTATTTCAATGTGCCCGCATAACTAGCGCGAGACAGCAGCTTAACGTCCTTCGTAGAAGCTGGCCTTCAATGTACGCCGTGGCTTCGTCCTTCGAATGAATCACTGAATTCCTCGATTAATCTAAATATCATCGAATACAAAAACGTAGCCGCGCGTCATTAGCGTACTGAGAACAGCCGGTTCCGCTGACAGCGTCGTCGTCCCATACGTCCGCCCCGCGCAATACGCCCAGCTTTTCGTATTTTGCTTCCACTGAATTCATTGCCGCTTCCCCAGCGCCCTCTCTCACTCCTTCCCGTCGGTGTGATCACACTAATGGGCTCAACCAAAGCGCGCTTCGTAGGTGGGGAGAATAGCGAGTAACAACGTAGAAAAACAGGAAAGTAAAGCAAAACCCAGTGGCCGAGAAAGTATGGAGGAGAGGGTGCAGAAGCGCCGAAGGGGAAGGAAACGCGGTAGTCCCAGGTAGTCGACGCGGGTTCAGCGACCTCTGACCCAAATTTCCTCTCGGTTTTACCTTTCCCGCCGGCTGATACATTATATCAGCAGTGCTCGTTGTTTCGCTCGAATCTTATTTTGTTTATCACTTATATGCGCGGTGACCAAAGCGTAGCCACCCTCTCACGCTTTCCGCGACGGTGGTGGAGGTGGCGGCTGCGGCAGCTGTGGCGGCGGTAGTCTTGGGGAATGCGTTGGGTGCTCTGCAGGGAGAGGAAGGGAAGAGGGAAGCTTCCCTATAAGCGCGAGCCCATAGCCCGCCGCCGTGTCATGGTCTGCTGCCCGGCGGGCTCATGATGAATCTCGTCGCGTCTTCCGCCAAACGTGAATGCGCGACCAGCTCCCCGGTCCGCCTTTCCTCCCTCTTTCTAGTATAGTGCTCTGTGGCAAGTTAGCCAGATGAACAGAACCGTGCATTAGTGAAGTCGAGCGTGGTACGTATAACTTGCTCGCGCAGGCCCGAACATGTTAAGCTCAGTAGGTCGCATCCGCTACGGCCTGGAAACAACAGCGTGACACGCTTTGCAACGGTTGACTACGAAACGCGACGATAAAGACAAAGACTGCTACGGTCGCTCGACTTGTAATAACATGCTGTTCTGATCGAACGTCAACTATTGATGCAGTTCTATTGATGATAATTAGTTGGCACGCAAGGCACCAAATGCGTCGGTCGCCAATTCTTGCATGATTATTTTTTGGCTCTGCCGATTTCGTGCCCCAGAATTTTCCAGTTGTGTTTTTGTTCATGAATTAGCTACCCGTCTTGCATCGATTGCTGACATTAACAAAAAAGACAAAGAAAGCAGACAGCCTCTCCTCGTGAAACCGCAGTGAAGAAAGGACTCGGACTTCTGTTGGTATTCTGTCGGATTGGTACGTCGAAATCCCATGGTATGGTTATCGGATCATTTCCGTAATTGTATAACTTCTTAAGATCTTCAGATGTCTCTTCGTTCGTGTTCAACATCAATGATAGCTAAGCTTGTCACCTTTCTTTAAGTTATAATGCTTGATTTTGCTTGATTTGTCAAAATAATAATAAATAAGAAAAAAATCGGGGTAGCTTGGCACTGGCGGCGCAAGGCTAAAGACAGAGCGCAGCTGATCGGTTCCTAGCTGGTCCTGGCTATACGAAGTGATGCTAAGTTATACGAAGTGCATAAGCATTTCCTCGTGGTCCGTGGCATCGGGGAACGCCTCGCGAAGCACTTGCAGTCCGAGCACACGTAGGGGAAGCGGGGCGAAAGCTATGCGCAGTGTACGGGCGGCGCGAAGCAGACGACATGCCGGGATGACGTCACGGCGCATGAGAAGTAGCGCGCAGCTGGTGGGAGCTCGGCCGAGCCGCTGCCAGAAGCGCCTGCTGCAGTCACGGACACTGCGAGCATTCGGCGCTAATGCGGGGAAACAAAGAAACGCGAATGGCTTCGGCAGCACCTCTGCGCGTTGCCTCGTTGGTGCTGCTACAATTTCTTTTTCTCTCTCGCTCTCATTTTCTCTTTCTCTCTCTCGAGCATAGCGCGGACGCTCCGCGAGGTCGTTGCTAGGCAACGCAGTGGCCGGCGGCACACATTACGGCCAGCTTAAACAGCTCCGCTGTTAAAAAGTAAAATTGAGAACTTCAAACACCTTCCAGATAAAGAAAGGGACAAGTAGAAAACGGCGAACAAATATCCGGCTGTTCCTAGTATACAAAGTGCACGTTAGCCTATCGATCTATGCTTCGAAAAAACAAACGTGTGGGTGAGAGAGAGACATTGTTCTTTATTTAAAAATAGAGAGGTTCGCCGCGGCAGAAATATTCGCCTACATGCTGCTCAACAAGGCACTCGGATATCAGATTGAGCAATCTCGACCCTTTCTATGCATGTAGGCGACATTTGTCTATTTCAGCTGTCAGGCGTCTGATCATACCTGCATTCGCGAAACCAAAACTAAAGCATTTTTATTTGCATTCTATAACAGTCGAAGACATGCAACAATGTGCCCATACTTCACCTGGATGTCGATAACTCTGCCCCTGGCAGACAAAAAGAGATGTCATCGTTTGCTTTCTCTTATTTTCTTTCTCGCTCACGTGACCCACGCAAAAGCACGTGCTTTTGTCACTGAAAGGCAGGCTGGCAAACACGGACGCAAGAAAGAATGAAAAATTCCATTCAAACGCCGGCTGAACTTAAGTTGTCTTTTCAGTAACATGAATACCTGCCAACTTGCTCAACTTTCAGTCGCTCTAAGACATGTGTTCTTCAATGCATTGTACTAATGACTTGTCTTCAATTTTTTTGTCTTTTTTTTCAGTATTATTTTTTTCCGTTATGTTACTTTATTACCGAAATGAATATGTGAAGACCACTGAACCAAGGGGTGTACCTTAGTCGACTGCCAACGTTTCGACAAGAGGACTTCTCTTCGTCATAACGAAGAAAGACCTTCCACTTGAAACATACTGATGTGTTCCCCATTCTTTTTTTAGGCTAAGGCCTATTCGAAACGCTGAAACCCGACTAAGACGTTCCTACAGTTGGTGTCATATATTTACTGTACGTGTCTCCATCCTCACACCAACACTACACCTACACTTGATAAGTAGTGCACCTTTCTGTACATGCAGTGCACATATATAAATTTTATTTAATTCGCTCTCCGCCCAGCTACATGGTGCACCGAGAACTTTAGCTTGTAGTAAAGATAAGCAAACACCTTCAAGCGACAAAATGTGTGTACAACCGTACCTTCTATAACTTTTATTTTCTTCTTTGGGGTACAAAGTAAAGATAACTGGCGTTCTTTATTTTAATCTGCTGCATTACTTTCTGGTCCAATTATTTCCATAAAAATTTACATCATGTCCGATCTACTTGGAGAAGGACTTACACGAGGACAACAGTAAAATTGCTTTATGGTTGATTTACGGCCCCGAATAGGAAGAAAGAGGAAGCGAATCTAAGTGAGCTTTGAAATAGACATTAATATTGAGAAAGAACCGATTAAAGCAGTTGTCTGCACTTGTCTCTGCTAGTGAAGCTCAGTGAAGCTCACACATAAAGAGACATGCATTTCTAGAATCCACAAGCGGGACGGGTAACCCAGTAACCAATCCTGCATAGCGACCCGGCAACTTTCTCGGAAAACAACTCGCTGCATAAGCCTTGGATGGGAAAAACCGCAGCAGCGCGGCCACTTTACGCGCGCTCCGGAGCGTCCAAGCGTCGCAGTTTCGCTCTTCGCGCAGCAAAACTATGTTCGCAAGCCGCGGTTGGAGCCCTGAGAGTGAAAGAGCTGAGAGAGAGATAGAGAGAGGGGAGGGAACAAGAGGGAAGAAAAAGAGCATTGGCAGGTGGAAAGGTGCGCGCTCCGCGCCACCGACTTCCTTTTCGCCACAGCCACGGTTCCCTTTCTCCCTTTCGTACCACTTCCCTCGCTTTTCTCTCGCCCAGGACGCTCTACGAACGGTGTAGTCGCTGTACCTCCGTTCCCTTGGAGACCACGGGCCCACCGCCGTGGAACGGCGAAGCAAAGGGTTTCCAAGCCAGTGCCGCGCTTGTCAGTGTCGAAGTTCGCTCTAGGTGCGAGTCGGTGAGCGTCTGATCTCCGCGTGGTGGTGCCGGTCGGGCAGAAAGGCGCGCCTGCTGACGAGACGCCGGAAAGTTTCGCCGGCACGACTGTTCTCATATGGAAGGCGTGTTACGGCAGCTATATCGCTGCTATTCGCAGCCTTAACTGTTCGCTGTTCGATGTCAAAGTTTCTCGGAGCCTTTGGTGGCGGGAGCCGTGGGCCGCCTGGCATTCTAATGCGTCAGTAATGAAACGTGCACGGCGAAGACTTGCGCAAGACCACCAACAACGGCGACCGTGACTGCTCAACGCCGAGCGCCGAATCACGTACCCTTGTCCGGATCGCACGCCAATGTGTTGCAACCCCTACGTTTGAAATAGCAAGGTACCCCCATTCAATGCGCCAGCGACAGGCAAACGAACAAAAATAACGGTGATCTGCGTGAAGATAGGTCGCAGTGGGCGCGTTGTCAGATGGCAGCGACGAGCAGCGATGAGGACAGCAACAACCACCGGATTCCACGGGTCGCCCTGGCTGAGATGCCGGACTCGCGCTGGGTGTACATGTTTCTCAACGGTGACGAACACTTCGAGCCGCTCAGGACGTTGGTGAACCAGAGGCACTACCGCAGCCTCGAGTCGCTGCTCGAGAAACTCACCGAACGGATACGGCCCAGCTTCGGTGCCATCCGAAGCATTTACACGCCGCGCCAGGGACACCGGGTCTCGTCCATCGACGACCTGCACGCTAACGAGCGCTACGTGGCCGCTGGATACGAGAAGTTCCGACACTTGCCACACGGGTGAGTACTGTGGGTGCATCGCCGCTTCGAGAGATAGTAACGCACGAGTTTCATCGTAAAGTTTTTCTTTTTTTTTTTTTTTTTTTGGGGGGGGGGGGGGGGGGAGGAGGAACGCAGTGGTATGTGAGCGGATAGTGACGAAACCTAGGGGACAAGCGGGATAGATAGTCTCAGCAGCGGAATTTAGCACTGGTATAGTGAATCGTAGAGTTCCTACATATGCGTTCCAGCGGGAGGAATTGTTCTCTGTATACGTAGCACATTATAAAAAACACCATACTTTTAAATACAATACCTACTCTTTAGTGCGACGATATCCCTTAGGCAGATCAACTGTGAACGAGCAAGGAAGCCTTAAGTTCAAATTGAAGCCTGCATCTTTCTTTCTGTGCCCCTTATGTTTTGTTTAGTCATTAAATAGCCCGTATACCGTACAGGCAACGTAACGTACGTTTCACTTTCACTACATTCGTATGCAGAAGTGGTGATGGGAAGTATGAGGGGTGGAGGGGTGCGGCGGAGGCGATTTATATACTACTGCTATAGTTACAAGATACATGGTCACGTATTATTTATCGTTATTGTCTTTACAATCCTAGACCTTCTTAGCATGCCGCTTGGCCTCTAACAAGATATCAAGAGCGATTGTCTCAAATCAACTTTAAAAAATAATTCTGGGGTTTCACGTGCCAAAACCCCGACATGATTATGAGGCACTCCGAATTCATTTTTACCACCTGGATTTCTTTTACGAGCACCTAAATCCAAGTAAACGAGCGCTCTTTCATTTCACCCCCATCTAAATGCGGCCGCCACGGCCGAAGTCCAACGCGTGCCATCGAGCTCAGCACGCCATAGTCATTAGGCTACAGCGGCAGGTTCACAGCAACTATCTTATGAATGAAGTTACGCCTAACAAACGAGACAAGTATCATGTCCAAACAGGAAAACGGTATGGTAAACTGCGGCCAGCTCGGAACGCATTCTTCAGTGCTGTCTCCCCCCCCCCCCCCCCCTTGTTCCGCTTACCACCTCTGCTCCTATTGCGCTGCATAGCACCGGATACTGAATTTTGACCCTATCGAACCTGGCAGATGTACAGTCACAGCGGCTACAGTTTTCTATGTCTGAACCGGTGCCAGTGTCACAGAAGCACTCTTAATGGCTATTAAAGTTCCTGCCGCAGAAAAACAAAAACAAAGATAGTGGGCAAGTTCGTGAGGCCAGGTGCGAATAAGACGTGCTTTCTGTTTGTTCGATTGATTGAAGGATTGATTGACTTTGACGTGTAAACCTACAGTAGGAGTATGACAGGTGGACTGCGGGTTTCGCATGCCAAAGTTCGGAATTCAGTTATCATTTCGTGGCAGCAAGGTTACACCACCAGATAATTCAGTTCCTTCGCACTTGGCACGTAGTAGTTCCTAACTACACGTGATTGTTGAGCTTTCCTGGCCTCACGCACATCTGTAACAATACTGAAACCGCGAAGTGATCATTACCGGCCAAGCGGATCACTCGATGGCAGATCATGCTATCTGGCCACCGTTGCCTTTAATCGATGCGGGCAAACCGCCAAAGGCCACTGGTGCGCGATAACATATGTATAGGTGTTGTGCAGCGGGAGTCCGACACGAGAATTCTCTCTCCCCGAAAATCAGTGGTTCACGTTTTTTTACAGCAGCCACGGCATCTCATGAGTACTTCTACGAGTACGAGTATGTCCATGGGTGAGGAAATAAAGTTTACGAGCCGCCGTACAGGATGTTTTCACAGCCACAGTGAAGCTGAACGGAGAAATATACTTTGCATTTGCAGGACATTACGGCCTCATGTAATAAATGTTCTACGAAGCATGTTATCGCATTTGTATAAGGTCAATCTAAAATAATTTGTTACCTCACCACTCCAGTTAGCATGTAAAAAAAAGAAAAGAAACTTCTGTGCAGTTTTGCCGTTGCACAGAGAGGTTTCGAGGGTCTATGTATGATCGTCTCTGCAGGTGGCCACTTAAACAGCGTGCTCAACGCCGCGAAAGCTCACTTGTTCGAATCGCATTTCTGGTCGCCTCAATACCGTTAGCGATATTACATACATGAAACGTTCTAAAGATAAGAGTACAAAGTTTCACACTTCCCAGTGCGCCATCAAGACTTCGACGAAATTTCATGTAATCGGCATTCGACAATGCCGTAGGTGGTGTATCAAGAATTTATGGAAAGGTGGACTGCCGAGTTAGGTTTGCATGTGTTGTAGAGTGCAATCTTTAGAGAATGAGTGAATGACAGAGTAGATCCGTTGTTGATTTTTTTTTCTGAACACGTTACAAATAGTTGCCGAGTAAATTTGATCGTGCTTGTCGGGCTAAACCAAAGTGCGACTATTTCAATCAAACATTTTGAACACCAAACAAATTTGAAAAGCAGCAGATTTCCTTTCCTTTACCACCGAGGCACTTCGTACGGCTCTTAAATTTGAAAGCGCACAAGACGAAGCACGATATTGTCTCACAGTCCCAATAGCTTAGCTTTTGTCGCCATGACGCACATAAACAATAACGGTGTGCTGCATTGTCGCCGAGTCATTACGAATGCATTACGGGTCACCAGTTACTAGCAGGTTTACTGCTTCTTTCTTCCACACTCTTTGTTGCGCTTGTTTTCGCCAGTTCCTTTCTCCTACAACAATGTTCAACCAGAACGTTGTCAATAAAAGAAATATTCTCCCAGGCCACTTAAAACGCTAAGCAATATCAGAGCTCGCCTGTCTAACTATGCAAGCAAGCCAAACGAATGCGTCTCATTGGAGATGCCGAACGTCGCTTAAGAGAGGCACTTCAGGACATGTGGGCAGGCGGTCTCTTCTGATACCTACCACGTGCTTTTCTGCATCGACCAGCGTCTATCGACCCGAGTAGGGAACAACCTGAAAGCTGTCAAGGGCGACATATTTCTTTCCTGGGTATATATAGGGAACCATGCATTCATATTTTTTGTGTGTTTTGTGCTTTACGCCATCTGTCATGCACCGGTGCGCCTTCACACGGCGGTCGGCCCAAAATCATTGACAAAGGACCACGCCGACGCCAGGCGTCGGCCTCGCATTTCTAAGCCCACCTGCCGAGATCGATGCAGTGCAACAGCCTTTTTTGCCCTTCTCTTTATTGTTGTTAGTGAGCTGCGTCTTGTTGAGCTTTATTGGCCAGCGCGTGTTTGTGTGGACGAGTTGAAGCAAACTCAAGAAAGAGTTCTTTGAACAGCAGAGATTTCGGAAATGGCGCACGCCCGAGCAATGAGGTTCGAGCCCTGAACGCAGTCAGATATAATAAACTTCTATGACCCGGTACGCGTATAATATGCACTAGTGCGTATGCCTTGCTTTGTGATATTCAAGTCATGATTAAATATCTGAGACGTAAACTACCGATGCAAAGACATATGCAGCACACAACCATTAAGCATACACATTGACTAAGCGGTGATCTAATGGTCATTGACGCGTAAGGCACACGTAAAACATTGTTCACCAGGATTGTTCATTCGTCAGCAGACAGTGGACTGTACATGATAGTGTGAAACCATACGCATGAACGAGAACGACATATACACCGACAACGACTGCTCCGGGCTAAACCAAGCGAGTCCAGGGCCCATAAAGGATGTCACTGTAATAGACAGCGGTGATATTTCGTTTCTGTAGAAGAACACCTACTCAAATATGTCGCCTTCGATGCTAACGAAGTTAGAATATCTACAACCGATTTAATATACCTTAACAGTTACTGTTACGCCATTCGCGGGATACGTATATACAAGAGACCCTACTCACCACCTGAACTGCTTACAGTTCCACTTCTGGGCATCAAACAGTCACAATGGGACTGCTGTTTACCAAGTGACACCTCCACCGTTCCGGCCCCTTCGAGGGACTTCATTTGATTTATTTGATAATATTGAGTATGTTGGCAACTTTAGTCGCCGGCGTTTTAAGATCATTTCATTGTCTAATGAATATACAGAATTGACACGAAGAGAAGAGAAATAAGAATATACGCACACTGATACACACGATTGGGAGCACTTATAGCGTCAGCGCGCTTGAATCAATCAGCAATGGCGTTGCCGTTGCCGCCAAAATACATTTGGTACGATGTGCACATAAATGGTCAGGAAAAGAAAACAAACAATTCAAGAAAACAATGGAATATACAAAGTAACAATCAATACCAAATGTAGGGACAGTTACACAAAGGATATACAGAAACGGTGAACAAATACAAGTTATGCATGCTCAAGAATACATATACGTGGATAAGTGAACGAGAAAATGGGCAAATATAGATCAATATAAATATAGAAAAATGAATGATAATGGGGGTAGGTAAGGTCAGAGACAATGCCACTGTCCGTTTTCTATGCGTTTCGTTTTAGACGCGGGTAGCTACGAGCGGTTTCCATAAATCCATAGCTTCAGAACCTACACATAAGTGTGACGAAAGCGCAGACTTTCTCAACCATAAGTTCGACGATTACATCCATGCCACCGTCATTCTGGATCACGCGTACAGTAGAAGTGAACCGCATCTGCTAATAAAACGAGAAATTAATAATTCGCTCTAAATAAAATGTTATGCTAACATTATGCTACTTGTTCGCACAACTGCATACATTTCGTTCTTTCCGGTGCAGCTATTTAGTTTAATCATTGTATGAAGCACACTGTCCCACTTATAAAGCCTTTTGAATAATTTAAATGTACTTGTGAACCAGTTTTGAACTGTGTAATAATTAGTGCTGTGAGACTAACTAGGGGCGTGTTCTCGTGCAGATTGGCATTTTTACCCACGAAATGAAGCACGCAGGCTTTGTGATTCTCGTCCAATATAGAGAAACCTACTAAATACCCCATGAATGCGAGGAGGATATGCACTGCTCTGTCTTTGTATATTACCTGGATGCCTTATCAATGCAGTATTACATTACTGAATAAAGTTTCTCGCCAATGTGACATTTTCCGTATTGACTTCGATCTTCCTCATCGCAAAGGAGGGCGTTGTCAACCATGTGATGCTTGCTCTAGGCAGGATCACGTTACAGCTGCTGTCTGCGTCCCTCTTAGTGGGAGCAGTCGGAAAACATACACCGTCTACCGTAAAACTTCGCTATATTGCAGTTCTCGCCCTTCTTTACGTCGTTTATTACAACCTATTTGAATGTAGGTTTGTACGATTACATCAGCAGGACAATGTTATATACGATTGTGTACAATAGAGTGGTTTTCTGTTTTGCGCTGTGGATTTAGGGCATTTGTTACCAAAGTTTGTGTTTCATAACTAGATATCACGTAATGGCCTCGGTTATTAAAGCCAATAAACATCCCTTAAGTCTTTTTCATACAAACCCTTCCATGAGAAACGTATTGCGTACTACTTAGGAGCCAACGCATTTGTAGGAAACGACATAAAGCCAACACCGTGAACAAGGGTACGTTAGCTTCAATTAACACGCACTGCGCGGCCAACGAAAGTTTATTGACGAAGGCTAGTTGTTGAAGCGTATTTATTGAAATGCTTCTCCGCGCTTTACAGAGGCCGGGTTAGAATTAGCGAAAGTAAGTAAAGGCACTTCTTTAGTCGCAGTATTACCATACCATATTACCAGGGCCCGGAAACTCCCTATACCTCCTATGGGACGCTCGGTCCCATGCCGATACGCGGCGGCAGCGCCGCTTCCACTACTGGCGGCTGCCGGATATCCTACTGGAAATAATTCACAAAGAAAACAATGCCTCCATGACGTCACTGATGAGGTCAGAAGGTCGAGGGAGAGGGCGCGCAGCCGGGAGGAGGAGAGTTGCCGCTGAAGCCCTCCTTTCTCACTTCTCATGCAAGCGGACTGTTTCGTACTCTCTTGCAGGTCCGCTGGCCGTGCGGTGACATTGGCCAAATCGCGGAGCAGAATCCGCTGAAGTGCATCGTGTATAAGGAAGCGCTTTCTTCCCACCAGGTTTACCTCGCCAGCTGCTATTCATTTTCTAAACGACTGGGACATTGCTCGTACGCACCGTGCCAAGCAATTATAATGAAGAATATTTATATAGTGAACCGTTGTTAATTACCAATATTCGCGGGTAATATATTACATTTCGTCATTTCGTGAAAATAGTCGCTTTGAAAGTACTAACTTGCGGTTACGTTTAGGGCTTCACTTCAACTAGTCCACAGATATAATGGGGGGTAGCATAGAGAAAATAACTTTCTGGCACCATCAATCGTTATTTTTGTTCGTGTGTTGTGAAGTGTATCAACTAAAAATAGCCAATTTCTCGGCCAGCCAAAACTCAACACAAGTAAAAGTTGAACGCTTTTGTTTTTATTCACACATTCGGTACTGCAAAAAGACTGAACTCCACGCAGTGCGAAAGTGACAATCTACAGAAGCAATTTTCATTCACAACGGAAATTTGTACATAATGAATGAAAATAGATTCCAGAAGATCCAAACCAACGCGAAAATGTTTTACCACCACGGCTGCGTCTTTTTCTTTTTTTTTAACCTTTTGCTGTGCATGTCGACGAAGAGAGAACAAAATGTATAGCCCAAAAACACGCACTCAAGCCCTTCATTACAAGTATTTCACCGACAACAGACGGGCTGCCGTCATGACGAATGAGTCGAGTGACACTGCTCTTATGTCATCCCACACAGGCTTGCACAGAACTGGTTTACTCATGCAAAATGAATACCTGCTCGGAAAATAGAGTGAAATACTTGTGCTTACCCGTGGTCATTAGGAAACCTGAAAAACTTGGCAGAACTGTATTTGCCAGTCTTCGAACACCACAGAGCCGCGCAACACCTGTGACGCCCCGATTTAGCCATCTTCGTCTAATGCTTGGATGGCCTGGTTGCCTGCGTCTTCCATTCTTTGCACGCCTGATCAAGCTTCTCTGTCTTATCTTTCCCATCTTCACACTTGGGACGACCACCGAAGCAGACGAGCAAGCGCGATCTGACTTGTGATATCGCTTATCGAGTGGCAAGGGTGAGCAGCGGCAAGCTCGACGGGACGCACGATGGCGACCACCTTTCCCGCGCTTCGCCCGATTTAAAATTCACAAAAAAGAGAAATAAGAAAAATAACTTAGGATGTCCGGCAACCGCTAGGAGCGCGCATGTTCCTTGAAACCGAAACTAGCTTTACTTTCCGGGGGCTGGTATTACTACGACATAGCTTTTCAGGTCGGCCTCTCTATTGCCATGAGTCCGCTGTGAAACGCCAGCTTCAAGCGACAGCAAATCCGCGAATGGCTGTTTTCGCTCGCGAACGCACGATACGCGATGTACGACTATATACGTACATATTGTCGGTAAACAGATCCGCGAGTTATTGAAAGGAAATGCATTAGGTAACCGTTGCAAGCTGTGTGTTTAATTGGCAGCGCACTTTACCGGCCGAGAAATACCTAATCTTCTAGAAATATGCGAGCCTTCTTCAGAAAAAAAAAAACATTGGAGTCAAGAATAGTACATGCCCTGCGTCCTAAAATTCCGTCGGTTGGTGCAACAAGCGGCAATACGCCCGCAACAAATCGAACCTATTGCTCACTCTTAAGCTCACCATCAAGCGCTCGCTAGGACTCTCAGTATACTGCTAAACGCAATTATTTTGGTCATGGCTGCGCAACAAAACAAAAGTATTTCAAGCAGCAAAAGTGATCGTTTGCCTTCCCCAAAAACCGCAGATTCGTCGGAGTGCAGTACTCCGACAGCGTATACGCAATCACCAGTTACTGACAGGCAAACTTGCAAAAGCGCGTCCAGCTCACCCAAGTTAACACTCTGTATGGACAGGTAATTCCAACTTGCGCCTCCAAATTTCCTCACTTCATCACCCGACCTAGTTTTCTGCCGTCCTCGACTGCGCTTCCCTTCTCTTGGTATCTATTCTGTAACTCTAATGGTGCACCGGTTATCCATACTACGCATTACATCGCCTGCCCAGCTCTATTTTCCCCTCTTAGTGTCAACTAGAATATCGGCTATCCCCATTTGCTCTCTGATCCACACCACTCTCTTCCTTGGACATAAATACAGGCTGATGATGATGAGGCAGGTAATTGGGAAATGGCTGTGCAGTATCCAGAAAGTCTTTAAAAATTTGCAGTTTCGCCTGAAGGGCGAATCAGTGAGGGTGATAGGAAGGTTATAGCGTAGCGCTGAAGCACTTGGAACGGTTTTCAACAGTACGCTGGGGCCGACATGTTGGCGCGACGCAGCACGCGAAGGGACTACTGCTACGCACCATAAACAGCCCTGGCAACAACAAGGCGCCTCGCAACGCTGGTGCAAGGTTCCTAGATTGTTATAAGGTCCCTAGATTAAAGAAATAGCTTGTTTTAACTAGGGACCTTACCCTGGTGTAAGGTCCCTAGATAGATTTCATCTAGGGACCTTACCCTGGTGTGATGAGGAGCGTATCTTACCTTCGTGGTGAATTTCTTTCTTTTTTTTCTCTCTCTCTTTTGTTTCTCTCTCTTTCTCTCTCTCTCTTTCTGTATCTCTATCTTTCTTTCTCTTTCCTTCTTTCTTTTTCTTTTTTCTCTCTTTCTTCCTTTCTCGCTCTATCTCTATCTCTCTATTTCTCTCTTTATTTTTTGTCCCTGGTATGTGACTTTGAGCTTTGACCCTTTCTGCACAATTGCCAGGATCGGCCCACTTTTCAGCGTGACACCACCACCACCACCGCCGCCGCCGAAACTTGTGAGCCTATAAAGGTTCGCTTAAAAAATGTCGCAGTTTCACCCGAAAGGCGAAGCATCAATTGCGATAGCAACTTAGTAGAGAGCTATATACGGAGTAAGGATGGTAGTTTTATAAGCTGTATCACAGCATCCTATATAATTCTATAGGAGGCTGTGGCTGTATAAACTTGGACATGCAGCAGCACCAGCAACGCGCAAAACTGTTGTCGACGCCGTCGCCGTTTTAGCCCGCGTTCGCACCGAACGCGCGTGGCGTTGGTGACTGTTGCCAGGGCCTCTGGGGGCGGCTTAAGATGGCTTGCACTGACGTCGTTGTAGCCGCCATGTTGGTGCACCGACACGATGATAAGCTGGGTCCGTAACGTCACGTGAAAGCTTTCAATGAGATGGATTGGACTGAAGTGCTCGTAGTCGCCATGTTGGTGCCCCAAAAAGGTGATAAGGTGAGTGCGTGACGTCACGTGAAAGCTATCAAAACTACGAGATCCGAACAGGAAACTCGTCGAGCAGCATCGAAAGCCTTTACCACCTTCTCGCCTCGCAACTTTTTTATGTAAATACGCATTTGGTGCCGCAGCTAAACGTCGCCTCCCCTCCCTCCCTCCCGTCCCCCCACGGCCTTTCGCGCGACGGAAGAAGTCGCGTTTGCTCTATATAAATGGTGATTGTAAAGGAGGAAAGAGACGCTTAATTGTGCAGCCCTGCAGGGAGCACGGCGCAGAACGCGCGTTTGTTCTCCGTGCGTTCACTCCCCGTGAAAGCGCGCGTCCCTCGCGCCCTTTCACTCGCTCATACAGCGTCCGGCGCGCGGCAACGATTTCATCGCCGTTGACGTCATACGAAACCTCACGGCGACGGCAACGCCGACGGCAGAAATCCTCTTTGAGTGTCCATATAAGTGTTATCGCAATAAAAGCATGTATTCATTATTTCGATTCCTACAATGTTTAATTATCATGCATAGCAAGTTTAGTGTTCCGATAAAGTTACGTAAAAAACTAGTAATTTCACGCATCTTCATCATAGACATAAGGCGTGTTGCGATCACTAGCGATCGTTTCTTCGGAAAAGTGTAATTGTACTTATCTAACAGAAAAATATTTCCGAAATAACGCTGAGTCCCGTGGTTAGCTCCTTGGCACTTGGATGAGGTGATCGGAGTGGTT
This sequence comes from Dermacentor silvarum, assembly GCF_013339745.2. NCBI lineage: Eukaryota > Metazoa > Arthropoda > Arachnida > Ixodida > Ixodidae > Dermacentor > Dermacentor silvarum. Next base: position 60,709,792 of record NC_051157.2, read on the forward strand.
GATGGTGGACGTGCTCTTGGGGGACCTCCTCTCTCCAGTCTTCGCCGCCGTGTCCTTGCATGCGTGTCACTTAAGGTTACGCGAAAATGAAGTCAGATCCCACACTGAGAAGCGTCGTTTGAAACTATCCTCGAGTCATCGATAAGGAGTCGACGATAGCGTGTTACAGACCACGCACGTGGGCTTTTACTTGGCGCGCTTTGAACCAGTATTATCCCCTCGCCGCTGAGAGAGAGAGAGAGAGGCGGAAAGGAGTGATAAACGAAAGACAGAGAGGTTAACCAGGGTGAGGGCGGTTGGCTATCCTGCAGTGGGGAAGATGGAAAGGGGACTGAATGATGTGTAGAAAGAAAAAACGAATGTTCACAGTGTGCACTCGCACATACGCAGAAGCGTTCATCGTTCAGTCAGCAAGAAGCGGTCAAGAAGGTGGAAAGTCAGAGATGCGCCACATCGGCAACATAACTATAGTCGTTGCAGAGACGAGAAAGCGCGTCCCATCGCGTAAAATAAATATGGTCTGTGTTGGTCATGTCCAAACAAAATAAAGTTGCGTGGTTTTTGTGCGGTTGGTCCACTGATCCAGCAGAAGTCATGCGGCGGCACCATGAGTACGTATATCTGAATTACCATGACGGCACTGACGTTATCATAGTTCCAGTGCCGTCATGGTTCTATTATATTCGCAGAAGCGAACGACCGCTTCTGTGGTAAAACACTAGCACGCTCACGTGCATGAAGATTGTGAATCCGTGAGGGCAGCGAAGTTCCGAGCAGGAGACGTCTATCTTTTGCAGACGTATACTGCTGATCAATTACCGCATCTTTTGCAATCAACCACGAGGCCAAGCGGTCGAGCCGTCATATCTCGGACGAATGAGAGACGAATGGAAGCGTAACAACCTGAGTTTGAAAGAAACTGAACTAAAGAGTCGTCTGTACAAAATTATGAGTGTTTCTGATAAAATTGTTCCAGCACCAAAGTCTTGTCCTCAGCAGGAGAAATGAAGCGCTTGGAGAGGAGCGAGGGAATTTAGCCGTCGCAAACAGCGTTTTCGATCAGATGGACGGATCAATTTGCGGCTGCGCTAGAAGTGGCACAGTGGATATTACGTTTTGCTACGGACACAAAGTCGTGGGTTCGAACACCGGCAAAGGCGGCCGCCTTTCGAAATCGAGCGAATTCTTAAGAATCGCGAGTACTAGGGTTTATGTGCATGTTAAATAACCACTAAACTATTCCGTTGCCATTAACTACGGCGTTTCTAAAAGCCCGGGTATTGGTTTGAGACGTTAACCTCTAGAAATCAATGAAGAAATCGACAAGATCAGACAAGTCGTCAACGGTAGAAACAAAGGACAATATAGGGCCAAAAGCGCCTCATAAAAAATGCAGTGAATCCCACATTGGCTTAACATGAACTAAAGATGATAACAGATAGTAATGACACCGTGAAGAAAACACAGCTGAATACCTTAGAGAAAGCAATCGTACAACATAAATCTAATAATGGAGACTAACCTTACTTCTTTTCTTGCTAGCTGATTGGTTAAAATTGGTGGAGAGGTGGAGCAGCGCATTTCACGTCGTACATATGATGGCGTTCTAATCATCAACTGTCTCCGTTTATTATTTTTTTTTTACAGCTACCCAGACGTTGACCAGCTCGGAAGATTACACCAAGCGCGAAAGAGAAACGCCAAGGTATTCTTCTATCTCTATTATATTTCTTCTCTGTGTCGCTCAACGCTAGTTCATATAAAATTTTATCTTATCTTCCAGGCTCAAAATATGCCACAGAACACAAAGAAGAGCACAGGTCTTCCTACATTAAATAAGCTCAACCGGTTCGAAGCGCCAATTACTGTATAGTGAGTACTTTTTACCATGACGACAATTCGCTTTCGGCCTGACAATTTCACTCTGCCATTTCTTGTTAGCATCCCTAATGTAAAAGAAAAAAAAACGAGAAAAGAAACTCCCGTAACTAATATGTGAAGTGGAATTAAGTATCCATAGTCATTTTGTTATCTTTTTGCTGACAATTTCACCGCATTGCTTTTCTTTATTTCTTGTTTTTATGCAATACTACTGCTCTATTCATTATTTTTGTAAGACCCAACTCCTCTATGCATGCTTCGGCCATAGAAGAAAATAATAACTAGTGCACTTATTAACTGCATTGTCGTTGTCATAGTGGCCATGCTAAGAGTTTGTGTAGACATACCTTATCTATTGTGTGAAATCAATTATTTCTATCCTCCAAGTGTGAACAGCACTAATTGTTTCCGATGCAGTGAACGTCAATGGCGAATATTGATGCTTCTAAATAGTGAGAACGGCTCATGTCGTAAGCCTTGAGGCGATGATTGGCCACATTATAGGACCTTAACTATTGCGTATCTCCATTCACAATGATTCACATATGATTGGAATACCTAAAAACGAGTTTGTTTAAATGATCGCGTGCCAGTGTGCTTTTCGACACTGAGATTCGCAGTCCTGTCTCCCACTCCGCGGGGATAGTTGGATTGTAGCACGCCTCCGTTGTGATCGCCTACCATGCCTCTGGTGAAAAATACAATAGTACCTCAAACTTTGGGTTAAGCTTTTGACAACTTTTGACAGTTTTTGGCCACTGGTGTTCTTCTCCTGCCATCGTGTCCCCTTTACACAGAGCTTACTCCTTTAGCTCATCCTAAAGTGCAGCCATGAAATCTGGGTTCTAGTTCTTCCAAAAAGTGTCAAGTTTAATTCTTCAGCTTTTACACGCAGCAATAAGGTCTGGGAAACGCTTCGCAAGGTCATCATTGAAACGGCTCACATGGATCGGCAGAATGGTGTAAACTTTATGAGGACTCCACTACTCAACTTGAGTTCACCGAGTTTTTACGTCCCGTTTTTCCCTGTTATCTTCGTTGCTTTTTTTTTTCCTACTTTTCAAAAGCAAAGTTTGAGGTTTCATTTTGGTTTGTTAAAATCGCTAAGATGTTGCAGCCATACATAAATTTATGTGCAGCCAGTGTGTGTCAGAGGGCGTAATTTACCATTTCTTTTTTTTTTTTTTCAGCATTCACAAAAACGATTCGCAACGGGAAGCTCCAATACGTTGCGTTCTTGTGGGCCGGGATCGTATCAGTATGATACGAGTCTTGCAAGTAGTCGGGCAGCGCCTGAAACTGGAAGCGAGCTACGTAAGAAAGTAAGCCCCATTGCATCACTCTCTACGATAGTTTCGACGCTTTCGCTCACTGTTTAGTGACATTCTAAGGCCGAAGTCACGTCCTTTGTATGAGCAGGTTGCTGCTGGCCGACCATCTTCGCTTTAGTACCTCCACAACCACGACTGGCTGGCACGTACTGTTACGTGAACAGTTTCGGCATAAAAACTTTATTGTAAATGCGGGCCCTGATTCCTGACGCTAACGCTTTCTTAATGTCACGTGACGCGGTGCAAGCTTAACATTCACCATCTTCCATGGTAATATAATTGGCGCAATTTCAATTTAGCGTTCATTTCTTGAATTCGCAACAGCGTCAAAACTACGTTGCAACAAGTAAGGACCACAGACAACGGCTAGCGGTTGTTAATTGGCTTTTGTTCATGCTCTCAAATTTTGGCAGTTGCAATTACCAATGATTGCTACAGTTGTATGGTGTCGGATAAATAATTATTAGTTTGCAACCTTTATTCTTATGGTTAAATGGATTAATTGTATATTGATAAGCACGACTGTGCGCGCCTTTCATCAGGACATGACGTAACACGATGAGACGTAATTAAATTGCTCTGAACATGCACTTGAAACAAGCTTATCCGCCTGCGCTGGCCATCACACCGCTGTAGTAGCAAGAATGCTGACATGGCATGAGCGTAGGAACGCGAACGTTCGTGTAAATGGTTCGCTTTCAATTATATATATCTATAGGGTCCAAAAACTACTTGCTTGCATTTCTTTTCCGTGTGCATGATGGTGTCCTTCCGTTTCTCGATGCGAATGGTTGTTTCGTTTGAGACATCTGTGCCGTCATGAGAACGAGAAAGAAGCAATGATTTATTGATAGTTTCAACATGCATTTGCAAGTGTTGGGGGTATTTATCTGTGTGTGCGGCATTCACAAATGCGCACATATAAAACGTCACGTTGTACGCGAGTCCTCAGTAACACGTTCAACGACAGGTTGCGTTTGTAATGTGAAGCAGGTATAACAAACCTGACATGATAAATATCGCAGCCAAATTTACCAAATTCCTCCCGGCGTCCTTCAGTCTGAGATATTCTTTTTCTGTAACAGCCCTCCGGCCCTGTTGTAAACGCAAGAAAAAAATTACTGGGCATCTTAACCCCACTAAGCCCTAACACCATTTCGCATCAAATCAAATTAGAACAATTTGTTTACTTTTATTTCTTGCTATTGCGAGTATATTGGTACGAAGAAAACGGCCAAATGGTAATTGAATGATAATTAGTACGGTGATTGCTTAATTAGTATTTGATTTGCTGAACTGACAACAAGTGAAAAGTCCCTCCAGTTTTTGTTGTTAGGACTTTTTAGGTATCAAATTCAGCGTAGCAAAATGATACGTTGGGCTCTGCGGGGTTAAGTTTTCCACCTATCCATAGTCTTACCGCAAAATTTACATTCCCATAACAAAACAAATATTGGTGCCTTTCACTTCAATCTCACTACTTTTCTTTGCGTTGAATAACATCGCTTTATGAAACATTATAACTATACTCTCAAAACAGTTACCATTTGGGGCGTATTTTTGACTCACAACAATAATGGTAATCAATTTTGCTTATGTTTCCTTTCTTGAAAACTCTGCGATTGCTACTTTCCTGTCAAACAATGCTACGTCCCGCTGATAACTCGCATGCCGCTCGTAGCCTGGAAGTACCGGGTGCACTGCGGTAAAGAAACGAAAGGCCCGCAAGATAGATGACGAATTATGTACTGGGACAAAGGTACGCCCCAAAGGGTGTTACTGTTTTTAGACTATGCAAAAAAAATTTTTAAAGGGGGGGGGGGGGGGGAGCATCTCTACAATTAGTAATTGCAGCAAAAGGCTTTGTGAAAGCGCAGTCTACGCAGTTGCATAGACGACGGGAGGCTTCGAACTATAGTGCTGTGACTGACATCTCACAACATTTTAACATTACCGCGCCCACCTCCACGTAATAATTATCTATTGATGAAATCTGACAGAATGCTCCTATAGTGCTGTTTCGTTCCCTAGGGCTGTACCGTGGTAAACAAAAACTGCCACAGCACTGCACTAACTTTTGGCTTCACTGCACAAATGTTTTACTCTTATGCAGAGGAGAGTGCTAGTAGACCAAACCGGTGGTGTCGCTAAGTTCCACTTTGTTCATTTCCTGACATGCATCCCATCTCAGTCGGGGATTCATGGTTGACAGGTAATTGTGAATGTAAACCTTCCGCATTAGTTATGAGGCTATGAGCGCATCAAATTGAGCGCTAATTGTAGTCGTCGTTTGTTAAGCTAAATAGGTATAAATCTTGATATTCTCGCCAAGAAATGTTCTTTTATAAATATGGCTCTCGCGAAAATGATTTGTCCCAAGACTTTACAGTATGTATACTTCCTACACTTACGGTGCGCTGATTTGCGGCCTGTATTTCTTGGTACAGAGAACATGCATGGCCAGCCGCTGGAAACATTGATTTCAAATATGTAAAATACGCATTCAGCAAAAATAAGTTTTCTTGTATATCCTTTCTTTTCTTTAACGTTTCGTTTGATGCGCTCCATAGCTCAATCCACCGTAGAAGTAGACAGAAAAACCATACTGTGAATTCAATGCACTTTTATTTTTCTTGCCCCATGTGCAATTTCCGCTTACTAGCATAATCCATAAGCTTACTAAACTGTGGCTGAATCCATACTGGCCGCAGTTTATTTCTTTTTTTAAAGTAAAGTATTTGTCCAACTGACTACATCTAAATTAGAGGTTTCATATTATAA